>NW_026689825.1:75000-87500 GCF_943734765.1 Anopheles ziemanni | reverse complement strand
GGTCCCTTTCTTCATACAAGCTTGCCTAGGGCGATCGGTCAAAACTTGTCTTACTATTCGATTGGTCTTCGCACTTTCACCCTAGGCAGTTTGCCTAGGTGTAGCTTCTTGAGGAGGTCAAAACCCAAAATAAGGAGGTTCAGCCGACCCAAAAACCTCCCCTGTCTAAACTACACTAACCAGATTTTTCAGGGTCCTCACCGTCATACAACTTTGCCTAGGTCACTTGCACTCTTGACTTAGGCCATCTGACTTGGTCCGTGTTTCTTGCTAGGGTTCACCTAGGTAGTTTGCCTTGCTTGATGTGGTAACTTTTTAGTGTAGTTCTGACATCCCAATTTTGGGACTTAGCCGATTTTTCATGTATTTCCATATGACCCTTAGGGTCCCTTTCTTCATACAAGCTTGCCTAGGGCGATCGGTCAAAACTTGTCTTACTATTCGATTGGTCTTCGCACTTTCACCCTAGGCAGTTTGCCTAGGTGTAGCTTCTTGATGAGGCCAAAACCCAAAATAAGGGGGTTCGGCCGACCCAAAAACCTACCCTGTCTAAACTACACTAACCAGATTTTTCAGGGTCCTCAGCGCCATACAACTTTGCCTAGGTCACTTGTTCTATTGACTTAGGCCATCTGACTTGGTCCGTGTTTCTTCCTAGGGTTCACCTAGGTACTTTGCCTTGCTTGGTGTGGTAACTTTTTATTGTAGTTCTGACATCCTCATTTTGGGACTTAGCCGATTTTTCGTAAAATACCATATGACCCATATGGGTCCTTTCCTTCATATAAGTTTGCCTTGCTTGGTATGGTAACATTTGAGTGTAGTTCTGACATCATCATTTTGGGACTTAGCCGATTTTTCGTAAAATACCATATGACCCATATGGGTCCTTTGCTTCATATAAGTTTGCCTTGCTTGGTGTGGTAACATTTGAGTGTAGTTCTGACATCCCCATTTTGGGACTTAGCCGATTTTTCAATCAATACCATATGACCCATCAGGGTCCTTTGCTTCATATAAGTTTGCCTTGCTTGGTGTGGTAACATTTGAGTGTAGTTCTGACATCCCCATTTTGGGACTTAGCCGATTTTTCGTAAAATACCATATGACCCATCAGGGTCCTTGCCTTCATATAAGTTTGCCTTGCTTGGTGTGGTAACATTTGAGTGTAGTTCTGACATCCCCATTTTGGGACTTAGCCGATTTTTCGTAAAATACCATTTGACCCATCAGGGTCTTTTGCTTCATATAAGTTTGCCTTGCTTGGTGTGGTAACATATGAGTGTAGTTCAGACATCCCCATTTTGGGACTTAGCCGATTTTTCGTAAAATACCATATGACCCATCAGGGACCTTGCCTTCATATAAGTTTGCCTTGCTTGGTGTGGTAACATTTGAGTGTAGTTCTGACATCCCCATTTTGGGACTTAGCCGATTTTTCGTAAAATACCATATGACCCATCAGGGTCCTTTGCTTCATATAAGTTTGCCTTGCTTGGTGTGGTAACTTGTTAGTGTAGTTCTGACATCACCATTTTGGGACTTAGCCGATTTTTCGTAAAATACCATATGACCCATCAGGGTCCTTTGCTTCATATAAGTTTGCCTTGCTTGGTGTGGTAACATATGAGTGTAGTTCAGACATCCCCATTTTGGGACTTAGCCGATTTTTCGTAAAATACCATATGACCCATCAGGGACCTTGCCTTCATATAAGTTTGCCTTGCTTGGTGTGGTAACATTTGAGTGTAGTTCTGACATCCCCATTTTGGGACTTAGCCGATTTTTCGTAAAATACCATATGACCCATCAGGGTCCTTTCCTTCATATAAGTTTGCCTTGCTTGGTGTGGTAACATTTGAGTGTAGTTCTGACATCCCCATTTTGGGACTTAGCCGATTTTTCGTAAAATACCATATGACCCATCAGGGTCCTTTCCTTCATATAAGTTTGCCTTGCTTGGTGTGGTAACATTTGAGTGTAGTTCTGACATCCCCATTTTGGGACTTAGCCGATTTTTCGTAAAATACCATATGACCCATCAGGGTCCTTGCCTTCATATAAGTTTGCCTTGCTTGGTGTGGTAACATTTGAGTGTAGTTCTGACATCCCCATTTTGGGACTTAGCCGATTTTTCGTAAAATACCATATGACCCATCAGGGTCCTTTGCTTCATATAAGTTTGCCTTGCTTGGTATGGTAACTTGTTAGTGTAGTTCTGACATCATCATTTTGGGACTTAGCCGATTTTTCGTAAAATACCATATGACCCATCAGGGTCCTTGCCTTCATATAAGTTTGCCTTGCTTGGTGTGGTAACATTTGAGTGTAGTTCTGACATCCCCATTTTGGGACTTAGACGATTTTTCGTAAAATACCATATGACCCATCAGGGTCCTTTGCTTCATATAAGTTTGCCTTGCTTGGTGTGGTAACATTTGAGTGTAGTTCTGACATCCCCATTTTGGGACTTAGCCGATTTTTCGTAAAATACCATATGACCCATCAGGGTCCTTTGCTTCATATAAGTTTGCCTTGCTTGGTGTTGTAACCTTTGAGTGTAGTTCTGACATCATCATTTTGGGACTTAGCCGATTTTTCGTAAAATACCATATGACCCATCAGGGTCCTTTGCTTCATATAAGTTTGCCTTGCTTGATGTGGTAACATTTGAGTGTAGTTCTGACATCCCCATTTTGGGACTTAGCCGATTTTTCGTAAAATACCATATGACCCATCAGGGTCCTTTGCTTCATATAAGTTTGCCTTGCTTGGTGTGGTAACATTTGAGTGTAGTTCTGACATCCCCATTTTGGGACTTAGCCGATTTTTCGTAAAATACCATATGACCCATCAGGGTCCTTTGCTTCATATAAGTTTGCCTTGCTTGGTATGGTAACTTGTTAGTGTAGTTCTGACATCATCATTTTGGGACTTAGCCGATTTTTCGTAAAATACCATATGACCCATCAGGGTCCTTGCCTTCATATAAGTTTGCCTTGCTTGGTGTGGTAACATTTGAGTGTAGTTCTGACATCCCCATTTTGGGACTTAGCCGATTTTTCGTAAAATACCATATGACCCATCAGGGTTCTGACATCCCCATTTTGGGACTTAGCCGATTTTTCGTAAAATACCATATGACCCATCAGGGTCCTTTGCTTCATATAAGTTTGCCTTGCTTGGTGTGGTAACATTTGAGTGTAGTTCTGACATCCCCATTTTGGGACTTAGCCGATTTTTCGATCAATACCATATGACCCATCAGGGTCCTTTGCTTCATATAAGTTTGCCTTGCTTGATGTGGTAACACATGAGTGTAGTTCTGACATCCCCATTTTGGGACTTAGCCGATTTTTCGATCCATACCATATGACCCATCAGGGTCCTTTGCTTCATATAAGTTTCCCAAGACTTAGTGTTTTTTACCTTTGGACACCAATATCACCCTTACGGGTATCTTTGATCTTCGCACCATGTATTGACCTAATGTAGGTCTTGCTATGCCAAACTTATAATTGTTCTACACCAAGTCTCTATCTTGAACCATTAAGGCTCTAACTTGCACCAATTGCTTGGTACTCTTGGTCCGTGTTTCATCGCATACTGACTTCTTGACTTAGTGCTTTTTTCCTTTGGACACCAATATCACCCTTGCGGGTATCTTTGATCTTCTCACTTTGTATTGACCGAATGTAGGTCTTGCCATGCCAAACATATAATTGTTCTACACCAAGTCTCTATCTCGTACCGCCAGCTCGGTACATTCGATCAACCTGCCCTTAAGGCACCCGGGACTTAGCCATTTTTTCACATTTTTCATGATTTTGAGGCAACTTTTCTCGACTTTGTCACCTTATATCACCAAGATCCTTTCCCTTTAGCGCTTCACTCTGTTCGTATGATATTTAGCGCTGACTATCACCTTTCTATCGCTGACCTCAACTTCTTATTCGGTGCCATAGAGCCAGAGATATTTGGTGTATGCTGTTATAAGGGAAGTTTGTCACTTTTTCAAAGGCCCACTTTGGGACGCCCATATCTCACCTTCACGTATCTTCGATCTTCTTGTCGTCTATGGACGAAACTTAGGTCTTGTATTGGCCAACTTATAAATGTTCTACGGCCAAGCCGTATCTCTTACCGCCAGCCCGGTATTCATGGACTTAGTCGGATTTTCGCCTCTCGTGGTAACAATTTCTGACTTTGACTCACAATAACACCCGAACGGTCACATGCTAGCGCTTTGCTTGGTAGGAATTATAGTTAGCGCTACCTTTTCTCTTTCCATCGATACCTTGTTCGTTCCATTCCATGCCATACAGCCGAAGTTATGATGTTTCCCGTTTTCCATATCATGTGGAGCTTATGCTCTGGGAAAACCATCTAACACCTGTACCACCCTTTTAGGTACCACCGATCTCGAGACTATGTTCGGGCCAAATATAGGTTATAACATGCCCAACTTATAATTGTTCTACACCAAGTCTCTATCTCTTACCGCCTGCTCGGTATTTTACTCGTAAGTCCAAATTTCACAACTTGTACTTTTTGGCCCAATGTACTCGAGTTTCAATTTTGGTAACATTTTTCGACTTTGACACTTAATAACTTCCAAATCATGCTAGTTAGCGCTTTGCTTTCTTCTAGTCGTATCTAGCGCTGGGTGTTACCTTTCCAAAACATATCCTAGCTTAACAATCCATGCCATACAGCCGGAGCTATACGGTGCACAAGTCAAATCCATTTTAGCCATGTTTCATTTTTGCTAATTTTTGACCACTCGTATCACCCTTCCAGAGTGGTCCGATCTTCTCGCTTTCTATGGACGACTTTTAGGTCTCGTAGAGGCAAACTTATAAGTATTCTACGTCAACCCGCTATCTCTTACCGCTTGCTCGGTATTCTTGGTCTTGTGTGATTTTTGGCCATTTTGGTATTATTTTTCCACTTTGTCGCTTAATAACTCAGTTTTGCTCAACACTTAGCGCTTCGGTTGTTTGGGATTATAGTTAGCGCTCGGTTCGACCTTTCCAACACTGATCTAAGCTTGTCGATCCGTTCCATACAGCCTGAGTTATTCGCGATACCGTGTTTCAATCCATTTCTCAAGTCTCGTTTTGGTCCAACTTTGAACCAGCCATATCACCCTGATGGGTACCTCCGATCTTCTCGCTCTATATTGGCCAAAGTTAGGTCTTGTGGTAACGTACTTATGATTGTTCTACGCCGTGTTCGTAGCTCTTATCGTTCGCCCGCTATTTTCGATCATAAGGTGAATTTTCGCCTCTAAACCACCATTTTTCACCTTTGCCCTCTAATATGACCGACTTGCTCAACACCTAGCGCTTCGCTTGGTAGGACACATAGCTAGCGCTCGTCAAGACCTTTCCAACGCATATCCAAGCTTTCCGATCCGAGCCATACAGCCTGAGCTATAGGCGATACCGTTTTTCCCATTTTCTTGGTCACACGCACTTTAGGGTACCCCTTTTTGCCTTTGACCCTTAATACCTCCTCCGGGTCACTAGTAGGCGCTCAGCTTGGTAGGAAACATAGCTAGAGCAGGCCTTCACCTTTCCAAAACTGCCGAAAGTGTACCGATCCGACATCTAGAACCAAAGTTATGGTCATTCCCATCATGCTCTACTTTCATGGTCAACCTCCACCAAGCACACCTAGGTTGGACCAACTTTCACCAACTCATCTCGAACCCCAAATTTGCTTCGACCTACTAGGTTTCCCTAGTAAAGTGGTCAAAACATCCATTACAACACGACTGGTCTTTCTGGTGGTCGACCTAGGCGACTTTGTTCGACGACCACCACCCCATGGAACTAAAAGACGTCCCTTGATACGGACCACCGATACATTTTCCGGCCTGTCTAAACTACACTCATCGAAATTTTTTTGGGTCCCCACCGTCATACAAGTTTTCCTAGGTCAAGTTTTTCTTCCGGATCGGCCGCGGACCTCACTTTTCATTATCTAGGGAGGCCATAGGGCCCCAAAAGGGGTTTTTTAAAATTTTCGACACTTTCGACTTTGGTCGGATTTTTTCCGATTTTGGTCCGACCTAGGGACTTGGTGGTCCAAGGAGCCTCGGGACCAAACTTTTTTCTCAGGGGTCCCTACCTCCATACAACTTTGCCTAGGTAAATTTTTTGTTCCAAATCGACCGCGGATTTCACTTTTCAATATCTGGGGCTCGTGTAGAGTCCGAATATGAGGTTTTCTCATTTTTCGACATTTTCGACTTTTTTCGACTTTTTTCGGGTTTTTCGACCTAGGGGTCCGCCGAACAAATTTTGGGTCAAAAATTTTTATTGAACTAGTCGAAAGTACGCAAAAAGATAAGACTTTTTGCCGAAGACACCATGCCCCGGAACCGACTCCTTCCCCTTCAAAATAGGGGACAAACGTGATTTTTGAAACTTTTCCTTAGGGAGCCCAAGACTTAGAAAATTTTCAAATTCTCGATTTTTCGATTGCGAGCTAGCGCTTTGCGGTCTTCGGCAATGTTGTAGATCTCGACGAGATAAAACTTTTTGGTCAAGGGACATTTTGCCCTCCGACCCCTCCTTCCCCCCGCAAATCGCCCCCCAAAGTGCAATTTTTGCATTTTCACCTCTTTGCATGCACTGTTCGGCCCAAATGGCCACTTTCTATGGGTCTGAGCGCTTTGCGGTCTTCGGCAAACTTTTAGAGCGTACCAAGCCCTAATTATAATTGTTCTACACCAACTTCGTACCTCTTCATCCCTGGCCGCTATTCGCGTACCAAGGTAATTTTTGTTCATTTTATCAACATTTTTCATCTTTGACTGTTTATATCGGCCTTGCCATGAACCGATAGCGCTTCGCTGTGTTCTAACGTAAGTTAGTACTACTCAATACCTTTCCAAATCATGTCTTAGATTGTCATTTGCTTGCTTACAGCCGGAGCTATGAGCGATACCGTAAAAAGTACCGAAACTTGGAAAAATCCTTGGATCGCCCATATCCCCCCTTTGGGGACCAGATATCGAAAAAAGTTCTTATTCAAAAAGTTGCGCCTTAACGTGTTCTAGTTATGCCTAGAACATTTCACTTCGCTAGCTGGCCTGCAACTTAGCCGTAATTGGGATTTTAGGGTGTTCATGGAGGGCCCATTTCCTGCGACTTGGTATCTTTTGGGCCCTATGTTTCTCTAATATCTCCACAAGTTTTCCAGATAGCTTTCTCATACTTTCAGGGTGTCTAGAGCACCTCAAGACCTTTCCAACGCTATGCCGTTCGCCTCGCTCGGACATCTACAGCCGAAGTTATTCGAGGTACACGGTACCTTACCCTGTTTTCTCAGTACTTGGTCGAAAATTTCGATCAGCCATATGACCAACTTGGACAACCCTGAGCGGGTTGGCCCCATATAACTAAACTTTTGTCTCTTGTAGGCAAACTTATAAATGTTCCACGTCAACTCGCTATCTCGTACCGCCTTGACGGTATACTTGGTCCAAGGGCCATTTCCAGCGACTTGGTCGCAATTTCGCTCTAAGTTTCGCTAATACCTTCGTCCGTGGACATGGTGATTTTTTGTTCGTATTTTTCCTTGATAGTCCCACTCAAGACTATTCCATACCAGAGCCAAGCGTCCCGCTAAGTGCCATACAGCCTGAGCAGTAATTCATGAAAGGTACCTCTACCAGTCTTTGCCATACTTGGGTACAAACTTTGTATCGCCCATATCTCCACTTTGGAGGCCAGCCAGCACCTTTGCCCCATATACTTTTTTCTTGGTCATACCATGCACTAAATATAATTGTTCTACGCCAACTTGCTATCTCTTCTCTAACTTGCCGTTATTCTTGGTCCAAGTCCCATTTCATTCGTTTTCGGACCCATTTTGCTATATGTTTCACTAATAGCTTCGGCCATGGACAAGCTGATATTCTGTTTGTATTTTTGCTTGATAGTCCCACTCAAGACCATTCCAAAACACACCGCAACTTGTCGCTCGGTGGCAAACTGACCGAGTTATAATTCATGAAAGATACCTCAACTTGGTACACCATGTGGTCGGCCCAAACCATATACCGACCAAACGACCGACTTGGAGCACCCTGACCGGGTTGCCCCCATATAATGAAAGTTGCGTCTCTACACGCCCAACTTATGAATATTCTACGCCAAGTCGCTATCTCTTACCGGTAAGCCGGTATTCACCTTCCAAGGGTGATTTTGGTCAAGTGCCATTTCCTGCGACTTGGTCCCCGAATTGGACCATCATCACCTAATATCTCCGTGGTCTTTCAACTCAGCCTCATAAAACTTTCAGGGTAGATAGGTCTCCCCAAGACCTTTCCAACGGTGAGCCGTTTGCCTCGCTCGGCCATCTACAGCCGAAGTTATTATTGGTACTTGGTACCTTACCCTGTTTTTTCCATACTTGTTCGTACTTGGGTACAAACTTTGGATCGCCCATATCTCCACTTTGGAGGCCAGCCAGCACCTTGGCCCCATATACTTTTTTGTTGGTGATACCATGCACCAAATATAATTGTTCTACGCAAGCTTGCTATCTCTTCTCCAACTTGCGGTTATTTTTGACTCAAGTCCCATTTCCATAGTTTTTGGTACCAATTTGCTCTATGTTTCGCTAATAGCTTCGCCCAAGGACTTTGTGATTTTTTGTTCGCATTTTTCCTAAATAGTCCCACTCAAGACTATTCCAAATCACACCTTAGCTTGTCGCTCAGTGCCATACAGCCAGAGTTTTAATTCATGAAAGGTACATCACCTTGGTACACCACGTGGTCGGTCCAAACCATCAACCAACCATATGACCGACTTCGAGTCGAGCTAGCGGCTAGGCTCAATATAATGAAATGCGTGTCTTGATGCGGGCTACTGACGGTCTGAACAATGTAGCTCGCTAGCTCGTCTCTAAACTTGTGTTTTGGTCGAATATTGGGTGTTCATGTACCACTTCGGGTAACATGGACTTTGGTGCAACTTTACCACTTGTGCACTTAATAACTTCCCGGTCATTCAAGTCTTTGCCTTCATACTTTCAGGGTAGTTAGGTCTCGTCGAGACCTTTCCATACATATGCCAAACTCATCGATCGGACATCTATAGCCCGAGTTATTCGCGGTACACCGCACCTTACCCTGTTTTTTCCTCAATTGGGTACAAACCTTGGAACACCCATATCGCCCCTTTAGAGACTAGCTGGCACGTTGGCCTCATATAATGATAAGTGCACCTCAACTAGGGCTACTGACGGTCAGAACATTTCAACTTGCTAGCTCGGGCCCACACTTGTGTTTTTCTCGAATATATGGTTGAAGTGTGCCACTTTGGGCACTTTTGGACATTTTGTCATCACACAACTTTCTTGCCTTGGTAGATAGGGTCTTGTGATCTTGGGCAAAAAGATGCACCAAGATAAAGTCTAACTTTCGTTCTTGTACCGCAAAGCGCTATCTCAAACACCCGAGGAGATAGAAAGTGATTATGTTCGGTATATCGGTCTTCCATGGCCTACTATGGTAAACCCCTGCAGGTATGCAACCGAAGGTGCTTGGTACATGTATTTGGTGCAATATCGGTGCAAAGTAGGTGTTTCCTTGATCGGGCTATAACTTTCTTGGTTGATGTTGGATTGCTTTGCGGTCTTCGGGGGATAGTTAGGGAACATGTTGGCCAACATTTCCTTATTCCTCAGCCTGGCCGTACCTCTTACCGTCTAGGCGGTATACATGCTCTAAGTTGGAACTTGTGTTCCTTTGGGTAACTTCTCTGACTTTGACGCTTAATAACTTTCGTTCATATGCAGTCTAAGCTCTGCAACTCTCAGGAAAGCTAGTACTACTCATTTCCTTTCCATATCAGTCTTTGGCTTGACGATCCGATGTCTACAGCCTTACTTATTCACGTTCCCTGTGAAGGTAGGTTTTTGCCCATTTTCCAGTTCATGTGGTAACATTCCCAGACTTTGCCGGCTTTCTCTTCATGTGGTAACTTGCTTGCTCATGTGGTAACTTGATAGTGTATTTCCGACAGAACCAATCTCGGACTTAGCCGATTTTTCTCTTCATATTATATGGATCCATCACTAGGCCATCTTGCTTGCTCATGTGGTAACTTGGAAGTGTATTTCTGACAGACCCAATCTGGGACTTAGCCGATTTTTCTCTTCATATCATATGGATCCATCACTAGGCCATCTTGCTTGCTTGTGTGGTAACTTGATAGTGTATGTCTGACAGACCCAATCTGGGACTTAGCCGATTTTTCTCTTCATATCATATGGATCCATCACTAGGCCATCTTGCTTGCTTGTGTGGTAACTTGGAAGTGTATTTCTGACAGACCCAATCTGGGACTTAGCCGATTTTTCTCTTCATATTATATGGATCCTGGACTTAGCCGATTTTTCTCTTCATATCATATGGATCCATCACTAGGCCATCTTGCTTGCTTGTGTGGTAACTTGGAAGTGTATTTCTGACAGACCCAATCTGGGACTTAGCCGATTTTTCTCTTCATATCATATGGATCCATCACTAGGCCATCTTGCTTGCTTGTGTGGTAACTTGGAAGTGTATTTCTGACAGACCCAATCTGGGACTTAGCCGATTTTTCTCTTCATATTATATGGATCCTGGACTTAGCCGATTTTTCTCTTCATATCATATGGATCCATCACTAGGCCATCTTGCTTGCTTGTGTGGTAACTTGGAAGTGTATTTCTGACAGACCCAATCTGGGACTTAGCCGATTTTTCTCTTCATATTATATGGATCCTGGACTTAGCCGATTTTTCTCTTCATATCATATGGATCCATCATTAGGCCATCTTGCTTGCTTGTGTGGTAACTTGATAGTGTATTTCCGACAGACCCAATCTCGGACTTAGCCGATTTTTCTCTTCATATTATATGGTTCCATCACTAGGCCATCTTGCTTGCTTGTGTGGTATCTTGAAAGTGTATGTCTGACAGACCCAATCTCGGACTTAGCCGATTTTTCTCTTCATATAATATGGATCCTGGACTTAGCCTGTTATTAGGTTATTATATATGGATCCTGGACTTAGCCGATTATTAGGTTATTATATATGGATCCTGGACTTAGCCGATTTTTCTCTTCATATAATATGGATCCGGGACTTAGCCGATTATTAGGTTATTATATATGGATCCTGGACTTAGCCGATATTTCTCTTCATATAATATGGATCCGGGACTTAGCCAATTTTTCTCTTCATATAATATGGATCCGGGACTTAGCCGATTTTTCTCTTCATATAATATGGATCCGGGACTTAGCCAATTTTTCTCTTCATGTGGTAACGTATGCCAATCGCTCACAAGTCATGGGATAAGGGTACTTGTGTTCTTCCATCTTCTAAGTCCCGCACGGGGACATCGTGATCGCCCCAAGTCCGGAATAGCGCCAAGTCAAGCCCCACGGTGGCCGTGCAGGACCTGTTAGCGGCGGCCCCACTGACAGCACTAATCCGGACTTAGAAATTATATCTTTCTAATCGAACACCACACACGCAACACCACCATACCACCATCTCCTTGCAAGTACCTAAGTACCCGCAACTCCATGGTGAAGGCAATGTCACTCCATCACCAACCTCTTTGCATTGCAAGCACTTGCGTACCTACAACACTCCGAAGAAGGCAACGGCGCGCGATGCTCGACTCCACACACCACACCACACCACACCACCGATGGCCAGCCAGCCAGCCAGCCCAGCTAAGGGCTAACCCACCAACCAACCACCAATGGCCTAGGCCAGCCGGATCCCACCTTCAAGTCCAAGCACAGCCAAGTGCAAGTACCGCCAAGTGTTCACCAACCAACCATCACACCAGGTCAGCCGGCCAGTACCCACCTTCAAGTGCCATTACCCTCGGGTGCAAGCCCAATCAAGTGTTAACCAACCAACCCGGCCAAGGCAGCCAACAGGCCGGCACCCTACAGCACCGACCCGCCATCACCACCTCAACCGTTGACCATGCAAGTGGCCTCGGACAACAGGTGACACCCGAAGTACATCCGAAGAACGTATATCAAGTGTTTGCTCACCAAGTCCTCAACCAACACCAAGTACCCGGAGGTACCCAGAGTGTTGGATCCGCCAACCCGTCCCGGCACTCCAAGTCCTTGCGAACCCAAAGTGTTTGCCCGGTAGGGCCATTGTATCACAACGCTTGCGACCATGCAAGTGGCCTCGAACAAGGTGACAGGGGTATCTTCACCAAGTTCTCAACCAACCCCAAGTACCCGGAGGTACCCAGAGTGTTGGGTCCGCCAACCACTACCAGCACTCCAAGTCCTCGCGAACATAAAGTGTTTGCCCGGTAGGGCCATTAGACCACAACGCTTGCTAACCATGCAAGTGGTCTCGGACAACAGGTGACACCCGAAGTACATCCGGAGAGTGTACAACAAGTGTTTGTTCACCAAGTCCTCAACCAACCCCAAGTACCCGGAGGTACC
>NW_026689825.1:47500-70000 GCF_943734765.1 Anopheles ziemanni | reverse complement strand
CTCCCACTTAGTGCTGCACTATCAAGCAACACGACTCCATGGTACGCTCGGTCCATCATCCAACGGGCGCTGTTCTACGGGCCTATCACCCTCTATGGGTTCTGAGCCACATTCAAGTTGGACTTGAAAAGCGCTAAGATGACGGATAGTGAGACGCACCAGTACACGGAATCGGATAGACGGACAGGCCGCCACCCCTACGTGCTGAGCTTCTCCCGTTTCGCTCGCAGCTACTCAGGGAATCCCGGTTGGTTTCTTTTCCTCCCCTTATTAATATGCTTAAATTCAGGGGGTTGTCACACATGAACTGAGGCTTATGTACCTTGCGGTTGTTATCGTCACATCTGGCTTGCGACTACTTTGTTTCAATGTCCAATATGTACCGTTGGACTCGGTTAACGGGCTGTTAGCCCGCGTGTGGTTTAACTCACTGATACCTTCCATTGCCCATACGCTAGTTTGTTTGTGTTCCTTTGGTCAACTTCCATACTTGAATCATTTGTGCTACCGCTGCTGCTTCGACGCTACTTTGACATCTTCGCTTCTATTTAAATAAATAAATAAGCTGAAGCTAGACATCAGTAAACACCACCACAGACACCACAAGCACGCCTTCTCCTCGTACTTCCGCCTCACGCGGGAACACGGACGCTCTAAATACTTCGAATTCCAATGCCAGTATATTGTAAACCACGGGTTCTTTAATGCTAGCGGGTCGTCGCGACCCTAGTTAACATCATGGTGCACGTCTCGTGACGGGTGTCACGGCGTAGTTAAATGTATGCGATACATTTCTCAAATATAAGCGCTCAGTCATCTGTACATCATGGTAGGTTCCCACGACGTGCAATATGCGTTCAACTTATCAATGTTCATGTGTCCTGCAGTTCACATTATGACGCGCAGTTAGCTGCGGTCTTCATCGATCCATGAGCCGAGTGATCCACTGCCGAGGGTGACTAACTTGCGTAAGCCGCCGCTGTGCGCGTATACCCGTTCCCCGTAGGGAGGAGCAAGCCGCCGCTTAGAGACGAAGCATAAAGTGTCCTCATTCCACATAGGGCAAGCTGGATGAATCCATTTTACCCAGGACGGCCGAAGCGGCGTGGACCAGGGGAGAACTGAACCTTATACTTCACACCACAGTAAGTCTACGTGTCCTCTTCCACATAGGGCAAGCTAGAACTAACTATCTTACCCAGGACTGCCGAAGCAGCGTGGACCAGGGGAGGAACACACTTTTCATGGAAACGTAAGGCATCCATGACTGCCATAACGTAAGCCGCCGCTGTGCGCGTATACCCGTTCCCCGTAGGGAGGAGCAAGCCGCCGCTTAGAGACGAAGCATAAAGTGTCCTCATTCCACATAGGGCAAGCTGGATGAATCCATTTTACCCAGGACGGCCGAAGCGGCGTGGACCAGGGGAGAACTGAACTTTATACTTCACACCACAGTAAGTCTACGTGTCCTCTTCCACATAGGGCAAGCTAGAACTAACTATCTTACCCAGGACTGCCGAAGCAGCGTGGACCAGGGGAGGAACACACTTTTCATAGAAACGTAAGGCATCCATGACTGCCATAGTGCGTAAGCCGCCGCTGTGCGCGTAAACCCGTTCCCCGTAGGGAGGAGTCAAGCCGCCGCTTAGAGACGAAGTATGAAGTGTCCTCTTCCACATAGGGCAAGCTAGAATGAACTATCTTACCCAGGACCGCCGAAGCAGCGTGGACCAGGGGAGAACTGAACTTTATACTTCACACCACAGTATTGAGTAATGTGCCCTCTTCCACATAGGGCAAGCTGGAATGTTCCATTTTACCCAGGACGGCCGAAGCGGCGTGGACCAGTGGAGGACTACACAATCATGAGGTTTGATATCGACTTGTGTGTTTCAATAGGGTACCGATGGTATGTTTTGAACCGATTTGATTTAGCCATTCTGAAGTCATCACTTGGTTGAAGCGCTGAACTAGGGAGGCATCGTTTACATATATATTGGTTTTCGCATGCTCTACTAGGTTAATGTCATGAGGTTGGCTATCGAGCATGCCCAAGTGATGACTTGATTGTGTGCTTGCTTGAATTCTTCACATTTCATACCATCGGTTAGTTGTCGAATCATTCCTCGATCATAACCTTCGTTCTTGGTTCATGTATGCTCTCTTCCACATAGGGCAAGCTAGAATTAACTATCTTACCCAGGACCGCCGAAGCAGCGTGGACCAGGGGAGAACTATACTTTGTCTTGTATGCCCTCTTCCACATAGGGCAAGCTAGAATTAACTATCTTACCCAGGACCGCCGAAGCAGCGTGGACCAGAGGAGGACTATACTTTGTTCATTACACCACAGTATTAAGTATGGTGTCCTCTTCCACCATAGGGCAAGCTAGAACTAACTATCTTACCCAGGACCGCCGAAGCAGTGTGGACCAGGGGAGGACTATACTTTATACTTCACACACTAGCCATACTGAAGTCATCACTTGGTTGAAGCGCTGAACTACGGCGGGGTAATCGTTTACAGGTTATAATCATATAGCTGCATGCTCATTAGTAGATAATGGAATATTGTATGGCAATATGAGCATGCCCAAGTGATGACTTTGTTTCAAGCTCAACAGGTAGGGTATTGAGTCCTCTTCCACATAGGGCAAGCTAGAATGAACTATCTTACCCAGGACCGCCGGAGCAGCGTGGACCAGTGGAGGACTATACCTTGTCCATTACACCACAGTATTAAGTATTGTGTCCTCTTCCACATAGGGCAAGCTAGAATTAACTATCTTACCCAGGACCGCCGAAGCAGCGTGGACCAGATGAGGACTATACTTTATACTTCACACCACAGTCTTGAGTACGCCTTGCATAAAGTATCTAGTTTGAACCACGAGGGCTCACAATGTAGAACCGCGAGGGCTCTAGTACCGATTCTCTCGGTACGGCTTGGTCCGTGTTCCTTTATGCTTGTACTCTAAGTATTAAGTATTGTGTCCTCTTCCACATAGGGCAAGCTAGAACTAACTTTCTTACCCAGGACCGCCGAAGCAGTGTGGACCAGGGGAGGACTATACTTTATACTTCACACACTAGCCATACTGAAGTCATCACTTGGTGGGGGTGAACTACGGCGGTATCTATCGTTTTGGTTCGGTCTATATAGGGTCGCTTGCATGCTCATTCGAATATAATGTAATTGTGTATGGCAATATGAGCATGCCCAAGTGATGACTTTGTTTCAAGCTCAACAGGTAGGGTATTGAGTCCTCTTCCACATAGGGCAAGCTAGAATGAACTATCTTACCCAGGACCGCCGGAGCAGCGTGGACCAGTGGAGGACTCTATACTTTATACTTCACACCACAGTATTGAGTACGACTTGCATAAAGCCCCTAATGAGAACCACGAGGGCTCTCTCAATGTAGAACCACAAGGGCTCTAGTACCGATTCTCTCGGTACGGCTTGGTCCGTGTTCCTTTATGCTTGTACTCTTAGAAAGTCTCAACCCGGAGGTCTTGACTTTGATTGTCATAGTTGGACTACGACGGGGCATCCGACCATTGCTGATCGAACACCCCTGATTCACCATCTTTCGGGTAGGCGGTACGCGTACCTCCGGACGCGGAAGTCTCAACCCGGAGGTCTTGACTTTGATTGTCATAGTTGGACTACGACGGGGCATCCGACCATTGCTGATCGAACACCCCTGATTCACCATCTTTCGGGTAGGCGGTACGCGTACCTCCGGACGCGGAAGTCTCAACCCGGAGGTCTTGACTTTGATTGTCATAGTTGGACTACGACGGGGCATCCGACCATTGCTGATCGAACACCCCTGATTCACCATCTTTCGGGTAGGCGGTACGCGTACCTCCGGACGCGGAAGTCTCAACCCGGAGGTCTTGACTTTGATTGTCATAGTTGGACTACGACGGGGCATCCGACCATTGCTGATCGAACACCCCTGATTCACCATCTTTCGGGTAGGCGGTACGCGTACCTCCGGACGCGGAAGTCTCAACCCGGAGGTCTTGACTTTGATTGTCATAGTTGGACTACGACGGGGCATCCGACCATTGCTGATCGAACACCCCTGATTCACCATCTTTCGGATAGGAGGTGCGCCCACCTCCGACGCGGAAGTCTCAACCCGGAGGTTCGGACTTAGAGTTTTTCCCATTCAAAAGTTTTTCTCTTAGCCATACTGAAGTCATCACTTGGTGAACGATTGAACTAGGGCGGGTTAATCGTTTATAGGTATCATGTGGTTTGCATGCTCTCTTAGGTTAAGGTCATGTGGTTGGCTATCGAGCATGCCCAAGTGATGACTTTGTTTCACGCTTGCTTGATTTCTTCATGATTCCCTGTTATATAGTGTAATCATTCGAGAACAGGGAATCTTTGGTTTTGCTCAACAGGTATTGGATGTCAACTTGGTATCTAGATCGCATTAAGTCTCAACCCTTAGGTTCGGACTTGTATAGTGACATCTTGTTACGGTCTTGAGTCTCAACCCGCAGGTTCGGACTACTTAGTGTTTGATCGAATATAATATGGCAACTTGTGCCTAAGTCTCAACCCGCAGGTTCGGACTTCTGTTTATTTGGCCAATGTATGTATAAGGCAACTTGTGCCTAAGTCTCAACCCGCAAGTTCGGACTTGTGTATTTGTTCGAAGTCATGTATAAGGCAACGTGTGCCTAAGTCTCAACTCGCAGGTTCGGACTTGTTAGTGTTTCGTCAACTTTCATATGGCAACTTGTGCCTAAGTCTCAACCCGCAGGTTCGGACTTGTGTATTTGTTCGAAGTCATGTATAAGGCAACTTGTGCCTAAGTCTCAACCCGCAGGTTCGGACTTGTGTATTTGTTCGAAGTCATGTATAAGGCAACGTGTGCCTAAGTCTCAACCCGCAGGTTCGGACTTCTATAGTGTTTCGTCAATTATCATATGGCAACTTGTGCCGAAGTCTCAACCCGCAGGTTCGGACTTCTATAGTGTTTCGTCAATTATCATATGGCAACTTGTGCCGAAGTCTCAACCCGCAGGTTCGGACTTCTGGAAGGATCACTTGGCCACTAATGATCCTTCCGCAGGTTCACCTACGGAAACCTTGTTACGACTTTTACTTCCTCTAAATCATCAAGTTCGGTCAACTTCGATAAAGCAGACGCGGTTCACGAGGATCCAGCGAACGATCATCTCCAAAGACCTCACTAAATAATCCATCGGTAGTAGCGACGGGCGGTGTGTACAAAGGGCAGGGACGTATTCAACGCTGGCTGATGACCAGCACTTACTAGAAGTTCCGAGTTCATATGGACCATTGCAATCCATAATCCCTACTAAGTGAGTATTTGAGTGATTTCCCGTTCCTCTCGGAATAGGAGACACGCTGCTACCCACATTGTAGCACGCGTGTAGCCCAGAACATCTAAGGGCATCACGGACCTGTTATCGCTCGATCTCATTTTGCTAAACACAAATTGTCCTGCTAAGCAGCGTACCGTAAGTGCACTTGCGCACACGAACAGCGAAGGTGTCAGGTCATACTCCACCGAAAGGTCCTAACCCGTTCCAATCGGCATCGACGCATTAACGCTGACTGCGTTCTAGTTAGCATATGTGAGTCACGTTCGTTATCGGAATTAACCAGACAAATCAATCCACGAACTAAGAACGGCCATGCACCACTACCCTTAAATTTGAGAAAGAGCTATTAATCTGTCTCACCTCCATAAGTTCGGACCTGGTAAGTTTTCCCGTGTTGAGTCAAATTGAACCGCAAGCTCCATTTCATTGTGGTGCCCTTCCGTCAATTCCTTTAAGTTTCAACTTTGCAACCATACTTCCCCCGGAACCTGACTTTGGTTTCCCGGAAGCTACTGAGAGCACCTGGTTGTAGCGTCTCCCAATTGCTAGTTGGCATCGTTTACGGTTAGAACTAGGGCGGTATCTAATCGCCTTCGATCCTCTAACTTTCGTTCTTGATTAAAGAAAGCATCCTTGACAAATGCCTTCGCTTTAGTTAGTCTTACGACGGTCTACGAATTTCACCTCTCGCGCCGTAATACTAGTGTCCCCAACTACTTCTGTTAATCATTACCTCCGGTCTGAGTACAAACCAATGAAAGATTAGACCAAGGTCGTATTCCATTATTCCATGCAAGATTATTCTAGGGCGTTTGGGCACCCTGCTTTAAGCACTCTAATTTGTTCAAGGTAAACGTGAGCGGTCGAGCTCTATGTTACACTTGCACCCGTTGAAGGGCACACCATGACACAGACTTGGTGCCCTACCACACCATTGAGTCGCAACCAGATTCCGACTTGGCCCACCGACCACGGGTTGACCGGGTCGGCGGAGCCGGACTGTGTTGGACAAGTATCAACTTCGAACGTTTTAACCGCAACAATTTTAATATACGCTAGTGGAGCTGGAATTACCGCGGCTGCTGGCACCAGACTTGCCCTCCACTTGATCCTCGTAGAAGGATTTATGCTCTACTCATTCCAATTATGAAACATCATTAAAGAGTTTCATATTGTTATTTCTCGTCACTACCTCCCCGTCCCGGGATTGGGTAATTTACGCGCCTGCTGCCTTCCTTGGATGTGGTAGCCATTTCTCAGGCTCCCTCTCCGGAATCGAACCCTGATTCCCCGTTACCCGTTGCAACCATGGTAGTCCTCTATACTACCATCCATAGTTGATAGGGCAGATATTTGCGAGATCTGTCGTCGGTGCGAGACCATACGATCAGCATCATTATCCAGACTTCAACTCAATGACACGGAGAACCCGCGATTGGTTTGACTAATAAGTGCACCAGTTCCCGCGAGGGTCCTGGCATGTTGCATGTATTAGCTCTAGATTTTCCACAGTTATCCAAGTAACTAGGTTGATGATCTCGTAAATTATAGCTGTTATACTGAGCCTTATGCGGTTTCACATTAAATCTGTTTGTACTTAGACATGCATGGCTTAACCTTTGAGACGAGCGTATATTACTGGTAGGATCAACCAGAATTCCGACTTTGCGTTCGAATGTTCATTGTCCCATTGCACCCGGAGGAGCAAACACCACGTTCTATATGTTGTCAAGTCCGGTAGCACACGGGAGGCGAGCCCCCGTGCGAACCTCATTGCCCTCGTATCACACACACCCGATGCACCGGACAGGCACTTGAGCGGCATTCGATTCCGCTAAGCGCACGTGCGCCCGATTGTGCATGCGCTGACGGGGCCTTCATACCCCTACCACAGCGACCTTATGCCAAACTTCCATGAATACTTAGGTGAGCTGACAAGGGCCTTCATTTCCCTACCATCAACTAAAGGACACGCTAGGCGCGTCCGATCATTGCAACTGCGGGGCTTTCATACCCCAATCACCACAGTACGCAATTCACCAGAGTTTAATCACAACCCCCCCGGACATGGCACACTATTAACTTGCAACAAAACTTAGTGTGTGCCGGGCACATCGGTTCCACAAAATCATTCCCGATGTACCCCAATTGGGGTTGTGAACGCATCCATGGTCCTCTGACACACCCAACCAAGCGTGGATACTACATACCTCAAACACCCAGTACACTAACAGACAAATCAATATATGGTTGCTTTCCCCCAGACATTTGCCAATCACTTGGCACCCGGACGGGAACTCGCTCCTGATTGCGCCATTGCCACCCATTTGCCAAGAGCGAGTTCTGTATGTAGATTTCATTTGGA
This sequence comes from Anopheles ziemanni, assembly GCF_943734765.1. NCBI lineage: Eukaryota > Metazoa > Arthropoda > Insecta > Diptera > Culicidae > Anopheles > Anopheles ziemanni. The sequence continues at coordinate 62,262 of NW_026689825.1, read as the reverse complement.
AAGACAACCGTGTACTGGATATTCTATCCGACGATTACAGATGACGAGTACGAGACTCGACTACACTCACGGATAATACATTTTGGGTCGAGATTGCTTTCGGGGTTTTCGATTGGTCTTGCGCTTGTAAACGTATAACTTTGACTTGTGGTAACCTCGGTATGTTAGTCGATCACGTGGTTGTGAACTGGGTAAGGGTGGGCAATCTGTTCACTTGCACTCTGGGTAGGAATATGGTGAGCGCTATAGGTTAAAGATCATGGTATGGTTCCATCGTGATGACTTTCGCTAGATAGTAGTATGTTTGGATAGTTATAACGTTTTTGGCCATTTGTTCATAGTGTTCGGTCCATTGAGGAATTCGATTGGTCTTTGCTTCACACACGTGGTCGATCACTTGGATGTGAACTAGGGTGAGATTAAGGTGTTCACTAGTGCTCTTCGGTTTTGGATCAGTAATGAGCACTTGATTGGTTTCGCATAATATGTATCCATAGTGATGACTCTTTCCAGCTTAAGATTTCGTTACCAGTTTCGAATCCTCCCCACGTTCGCTTTTACTTGGTTAGGTTTTCGAGTGTAGATTTGAAAGCAATCTCATGTATGTATCCCATCTGATATAAGCCACTGACAGTTCATGTCACCTCGTTCAACTCTCGCTGGGTCACAGAAGTATGTTACTGCGCCCATTATCCCTACTCGGATAGGTTCGGTTCGTTCGTTTTATACTACGGTGAGTAAACTCAATTTGTGCATCGCATAGCCATGGAAAGCAAGCTTTCGCGGGCCTCTTCGACTGTTTTGATACGAGCTGTGCCCGTGATGCTTGTCATCCCAGGATACTAGACCCCTTTGGACGACCGCATGACCATCAGAAAGTAAATTCCACGTTCGATTTGGGGTGTGAACCCCGAACATAAAGTCTTTGTGTAGAACCACGAGGGCTCTATAGTACCGATTCTCTCGGTACGCTTGGTCCGTGTTCCTTTATGTTCGTACTCTTGTGAATAAGATTCACGTTCGTTTTGGGATATTTGCTACTGTCACCGTTTGAGTACTATGGGGCTTGAACCCCTAACATAAAGTCTTTGTGTAGAACCACGAGGGTTCTATAGTACCGATTCTCTCGGTACGCTTGGTCCGTGTTCCTTTATGTTCGTACTCTTGTGTGTATAATATTCATGTTCGGTTTGGGATATTTGCTACTTTCACCAGGGTCCCGTTCTTCATACAAGTCTGCCTTGCTAATGTGGTAACTTTATAGTGTAGTTCTGACATCCCAATTTTGGGACTTAGCCGATTTTTCGTATATTTCCATATGACCCATAGGGTCCCTTTCTTCATACAAGCTTGCCTAGGGCGATCGGTCAAAACTTGTCTTACTATTCGATTGGTCTTCGCACTTTCACCCTAGGCAGTTCGCCTAGGTCTGTCTTCTTGAGGAGGCCAAAACCCGAAATAAGGAGGTTCGGCCGACCCTGAAACCTCCCCTGTCTGAACTACACTAACCCGATTTTTCAGGGTCCTCAGCGCCATACAACTTTGCCTAGGTCACTTGTTCTCTTGACTTAGGCCATCTGACTTGGTCCGTGTTTCTTGCTAGGGTTCACCTAGGTAGTTTGCCTTGCTTGATGTGGTAACTTTTTAGTGTAGTTCTGACATCCCAATTTTGGGACTTAGCCGATTTTTCATGTATTTCCATATGACCCATAGGGTCCCTTTCTTCATACAAGCTTGCCTAGGGCGATCGGTCAAAACTTGTCTTACTATTCGATTGGTCTTCGCACTTTCACCCTAGGCAGTTTGCCTAGGTGTAGCTTCTTGAGGAGGTCAAAACCCAAAATAAGGAGGTTCAGCCGACCCAAAAACCTCCCCTGTCTAAACTACACTAACCAGATTTTTCAGGGTCCTCACCGTCATACAACTTTGCCTAGGTCACTTGCTCTCTTGACTTAGGCCATCTGACTTGGTCCGTGTTTCTTGCTAGGGTTCACCTAGGTAGTTTGCCTTGCTTGATGTGGTAACTTTTTAGTGTAGTTCTGACATCCCAATTTTGGGACTTAGCCGATTTTTCATGTATTTCCATATGACCCTTAGGGTCCCTTTCTTCATACAAGCTTGCCTAGGGCGATCGGTCAAAACTTGTCTTACTATTCGATTGGTCTTCGCACTTTCACCCTAGGCAGTTTGCCTAGGTGTAGCTTCTTGATGAGGCCAAAACCCAAAATAAGGGGGTTCGGCCGACCCAAAAACCTACCCTGTCTAAACTACACTAACCAGATTTTTCAGGGTCCTCAGCGCCATACAACTTTGCCTAGGTCACTTGTTCTATTGTCTTAGGCCATCTGACTTGGTCCGTGTTTCTTCCTAGGGTTCACCTAGGTACTTTGCCTTGCTTGGTGTGGTAACTTTTTAGTGTAGTTCTGACATCCTCATTTTGGGACTTAGCCGATTTTTCGTAAAATACCATATGACCCATATGGGTTCTTTCCTTCATATAAGTTTGCCTTGCTTGGTATGGTAACATTTGAGTGTAGTTCTGACATCATCATTTTGGGACTTAGCCGATTTTTCGTAAAATACCATATGACCCATATGGGTCCTTTGCTTCATATAAGTTTGCCTTGCTTGGTGTGGTAACATTTGAGTGTAGTTCTGACATCCCCATTTTGGGACTTAGCCGATTTTTCAATCAATACCATATGACCCATCAGGGTCCTTTGCTTCATATAAGTTTGCCTTGCTTGGTGTGGTAACATTTGAGTGTAGTTCTGACATCCCCATTTTGGGACTTAGCCGATTTTTCGTAAAATACCATATGACCCATCAGGGTCCTTGCCTTCATATAAGTTTGCCTTGCTTGGTGTGGTAACATTTGAGTGTAGTTCTGACATCCCCATTTTGGGACTTAGCCGATTTTTCGATCCATACCATATGACCCATCAGGGTCCTTTCCTTCATATAAGTTTGCCTTGCTTGGTGTGGTAACATTTGAGTGTAGTTCTGACATCCCCATTTTGGGACTTAGCCGATTTTTCGTAAAATACCATATGACCCATCAGGGTCCTTTCCTTCATATAAGTTTGCCTTGCTTGGTGTGGTAACATTTGAGTGTAGTTCTGACATCCCCATTTTGGGACTTAGCCGATTTTTCGTAAAATACCATATGACCCATCAGGGTCCTTTGCTTCATATAAGTTTGCCTTGCTTGGTGTGGTAACATTTGAGTGTAGTTCAGACATCCCCATTTTGGGACTTAGCCGATTTTTCGTAAAATACCATATGACCCATCAGGGTCCTTGCCTTCATATAAGTTTGCCTTGCTTGGTGTGGTAACATTTGAGTGTAGTTCTGACATCCCCATTTTGGGACTTAGCCGATTTTTCGTAAAATACCATATGACCCATCAGGGACCTTGCCTTCATATAAGTTTGCCTTGCTTGGTGTGGTAACATTTGAGTGTAGTTCTGACATCCCCATTTTGGGACTTAGCCGATTTTTCGTAAAATACCATATGACCCATCAGGGTCCTTTGCTTCATATAAGTTTGCCTTGCTTGGTGTGGTAACATATGAGTGTAGTTCTGACATCCCCATTTTGGGACTTAGCCGATTTTTCGATCCATACCATATGACCCATCAGGGTCCTTTCCTTCATATAAGTTTGCCTTGCTTGATGTGGTAACATTTGAGTGTAGTTCTGACATCCCCATTTTGGGACTTAGCCGATTTTTCGATCAATTCCATATGACCCATCAGGGTCCTTTTTCTTCATATAAGTTTCCCAAGACTTAGTGTTTTTTACCTTTGGACACCAATATCACCCTTACGGGTATCTTTGATCTTCGCACCATGTATTGACCTAATGTAGGTCTTGCTATGCCAAACTTATAATTGTTCTACACCAAGTCTCTATCTTGAACCATTAAGGCTCTAACTTGCACCAATTGCTTGGTACTCTTGGTCCGTGTTTCATCGCATACTGACTTCTTGACTTAGTGCTTTTTTCCTTTGGACACCAATATCACCCTTGCGGGTATCTTTGATCTTCTCACTTTGTATTGACCGAATGTAGGTCTTGCCATGCCAAACATATAATTGTTCTACACCAAGTCTCTATCTCGTACCGCCAGCTCGGTACATTCGATCAACCTGCCCTTAAGGCACCCGGGACTTAGCCATTTTTTCACATTTTTCATGATTTTGAGGCAACTTTTCTCGACTTTGTCACCTTATATCACCAAGATCCTTTCCCTTTAGCGCTTCACTCTGTTCGTATGATATTTAGCGCTGACTATCACCTTTCTATCGCTGACCTCAACTTCTTATTCGGTGCCATAGAGCCAGAGATATTTGGTGTATGCTGTTATAAGGGAAGTTTGTCACTTTTTCAAAGGCCCACTTTGGGACGCCCATATCTCACCTTCACGTATCTTCGATCTTCTTGTCGTCTATGGACGAAACTTAGGTCTTGTATTGGCCAACTTATAAATGTTCTACGGCCAAGCCGTATCTCTTACCGCCAGCCCGGTATTCATGGACTTAGTCGGATTTTCGCCTCTCGTGGTAACAATTTCTGACTTTGACTCACAATAACACCCGAACGGTCACATGCTAGCGCTTTGCTTGGTAGGAATTATAGTTAGCGCTACCTTTTCTCTTTCCATCGATACCTTGTTCGTTCCATTCCATGCCATACAGCCGAAGTTATGATGTTTCCCGTTTTCCATATCATGTGGAGCTTATGCTCTGGGAAAACCATCTAACACCTGTACCACCCTTTTAGGTACCACCGATCTCGAGACTATGTTCGGGCCAAATATAGGTTATAACATGCCCAACTTATAATTGTTCTACACCAAGTCTCTATCTCTTACCGCCTGCTCGGTATTTTACTCGTAAGTCCAAATTTCACAACTTGTACTTTTTGGCCCAATGTACTCGAGTTTCAATTTTGGTAACATTTTTCGACTTTGACGCTTAATAACTTCCAAATCATGCTAGTTAGCGCTTTGCTTTCTTCTAGTCGTATCTAGCGCTGGGTGTTACCTTTCCAAAACATATCCTAGCTTAACAATCCATGCCATACAGCCGGAGCAATACGGTGCACAAGTCAAATCCATTTTAGCCATGTTGCATTTTTGCTAATTTTTGACCACTCGTATCACCCTTCCAGAGTGGTCCGATCTTCTCGCTTTCTATGGACGACTTTTAGGTCTCGTAGAGGCAAACTTATAAGTATTCTACGTCAACCCGCTATCTCTTACCGCTTGCTCGGTATTCTTGGTCTTGTGTGATTTTTGGCCATTTTGGTATTATTTTTCCACTTTGTCGCTTAATAACTCAGTTTTGCTCAACACTTAGCGCTTCGGTTGTTTGGGATTATAGTTAGCGCTCGGTTCGACCTTTCCAACACTGATCTAAGCTTGTCGATCCGTTCCATACAGCCTGAGTTATTCGCGATACCGTGTTTCAATCCATTTCTCAAGTCTCGTTTTGGTCCAACTTTGAACCAGCCATATCACCCTGATGGGTACCTCCGATCTTCTCGCTCTATATTGGCCAAAGTTAGGTCTTGTGGTAACGTACTTATGATTGTTCTACGCCGTGTTCGTAGCTCTTATCGTTCGCCCGCTATTTTCGATCATAAGGTGAATTTTCGCCTCTAAACCACCATTTTTCACCTTTGCCCTCTAATATGACCGACTTGCTCAACACCTAGCGCTTCGCTTGGTAGGACACATAGCTAGCGCTCGTCAAGACCTTTCCAACGCATATCCAAGCTTTCCGATCCGAGCCATACAGCCTGAGCTATAGGCGATACCGTTTTTCCCATTTTCTTGGTCACATGCACTTTAGGGTACCCCTTTTTGCCTTTGACCCTTAATACCTCCTCCGGGTCACTAGTAGGCGCTCAGCTTGGTAGGAAACATAGCTAGAGCAGGCCTTCACCTTTCCAAAACTGCCTCAAGTGTACCGATCCGACATCTAGAACCAAAGTTATGGTCATTCCTATCATGCTCTACTTTCATGGTCAACCTCCACCAAGCACACCTAGGTTGGACCAACTTTCACCAACTCATCTCGAACCCCAAATTTGCTTCGACCTACTAGGTTTCCCTAGTAAAGTGGTCAAAACATCCATTACAACACGACTGGTCTTTCTGGTGGTCGACCTAGGCGACTTTGTTCGACGACCACCACCCCATGGAACTAAAAGACGTCCCTTGATACGGACCACCGATACATTTTCCGGCCTGTCTAAACTACACTCATCGAAATTTTTTTGGGTCCCCACCGTCATACAAGTTTGCCTAGGTCAAGTTTTTCTTCCGGATCGGCCGCGGACCTCACTTTTCATTATCTAGGGAGGCCATAGGGCCCCAAAAGGGGTTTTTTAAAATTTTCGACACTTTCGACTTTGGTCGGATTTTTTCCGATTTTGGTCCGACCTAGGGACTTGGTGGTCCAAGGAGCCTCGGGACCAAACTTTTTTCTCAGGGGTCCCTACCTCCATACAACTTTGCCTAGGTCAATTTTTTGTTCCAAATCGACCGCGGATTTCACTTTTCAATATCTGGGGCTCGTGTAGAGCCCGAATATGAGGTTTTCTCATTTTTCGACATTTTCGACTTTTTTCGACTTTTTTCGGGTTTTTCGACCTAGGGGTCCGCCGAACAAATTTTTGGTCAAAAATTTTTATTGAACTAGTCGAAAGTACGCAAAAAGATAAGACTTTTTGCCGAAGACACCATGCCCCGGAACCGACTCCTTCCCCTTCAAAATAGGGGACAAACGTGATTTTTGAAACTTTTCCTTAGGGAGCCCAAGACTTAGAAAATTTTCAAATTCTCGATTTTTCGATTGCGAGCTAGCGCTTTGCGGTCTTCGGCAATGTTGTAGATCTCGACGAGATAAAACTTTTTGGTCAAGGGACATTTTGCCCTCCGACCCCTCCTTCCCCCCGCAAATCGCCCCCCAAAGTGCAATTTTTGCATTTTCACCTCTTTGCATGCACTGTTCGGCCCAAATGGCCACTTTCTATGGGTCTGAGCGCTTTGCGGTCTTCGGCAAACTTTTAGAGCGTACCAAGCCCTAATTATAATTGTTCTACACCAACTTCGTACCTCTTCATCCCTGGCCGCTATTCGCGTACCAAGGTAATTTTTGTTCATTTTATCAACATTTTTCATCTTTGACTGTTTATATCGGCCTTGCCATGAACCGATAGCGCTTCGCTGTGTTCTAACGTAAGTTAGGACTACTCAATACCTTTCCAAATCATGTCTTAGATTGTCATTTGCTTGCTTACAGCCGGAGCTATGAGCGATACCGTAAAAAGTACCGAAACTTGGAAAAATCCTTGGATCGCCCATATCCCCCCTTTGGGGACCAGATATCGAAAAAAGTTCTTATTCAAAAAGTTGCGCCTTAACGTGTTCTAGTTATGCCTAGAACATTTCACTTCGCTAGCTGGCCTGCAACTTAGCCGTAATTGGGATTTTAGGGTGTTCATGGAGGGCCCATTTCCTGCGACTTGGTATCTTTTGGGCCCTATGTTTCTCTAATATCTCCACAAGTTTTCCAGATAGCTTTCTCATACTTTCAGGGTGCCTAGAGCACCTCAAGACCTTTCCAACGCTATGCCGTTCGCCTCGCTCGGACATCTACAGCCGAAGTTATTCGAGGTACACGGTACCTTACCCTGTTTTCTCAGTACTTGGTCGAAAATTTCGATCAGCCATATGACCGACTTGGACAACCCTGAGCGGGTTGGCCCCATATAACTAAACTTTTGTCTCTTGTAGGCAAACTTATAAATGTTCTACGTCAACTCGCTATCTCGTACCGCCTTGACGGTATACTTGGTCCAAGGGCCATTTCCAGCGACTTGGTCGCAATTTCGCTCTAAGTTTCGCTAATACCTTCGTCCGTGGACATGGTGATTTTTTGTTCGTATTTTTCCTTGATAGTCCCACTCAAGACTATTCCATACCAGAGCCAAGCGTCCCGCTAAGTGCCATACAGCCTGAGCAGTAATACATGAAAGGTACCTCTACCAGTTTTTGCCATACTTGGGTACAAACTTTGTATCGCCCATATCTCCACTTTGGAGGCCAGCCAGCACCTTTGCCCCATATACTTTTTTCTTGGTCATACCATGCACTAAATATAATTGTTCTACGCCAACTTGCTATCTCTTCTCTAACTTGCCGTTATTCTTGGTCCAAGTCCCATTTCATTCGTTTTCGGACCCATTTTGCTATATGTTTCACTAATAGCTTCGGCCATGGACAAGCTGATATTCTGTTTGTATTTTTGCTTGATAGTCCCACTCAAGACCATTCCAAAACACACCGCAACTTGTCGCTCGGTGGCAAACTGACCGAGTTATAATTCATGAAAGATACCTCAACTTGGTACACCATGTGGTCGGCCCAAACCATATACCGACCAAACGACCGACTTGGAGCACCCTGACCGGGTTGCCCCCATATAATGAAAGTTGCGTCTCGACACGCCCAACTTATGAATATTCTACGCCAAGTCGCTATCTCTTACCGGTAAGCCGGTATTCACCTTCCAAGGGTGATTTTGGTCAAGTGCCATTTCCTGCGACTTGGTCCCCGAATTGGACCATCATCACCTAATATCTCCGTGGTCTTTCAACTCAGCCTCATAAAACTTTCAGGGTAGATAGGTCTCCCCAAGACCTTTCCAACGGTGAGCCGTTTGCCTCGCTCGGCCATCTACAGCCGAAGTTATTAATGGTACTTGGGACCTTACCCTGTTTTTTCCATACTTGTTCGTACTTGGGTACAAACTTTGGATCGCCCATATCTCCACTTTGGAGGCCAGCTAGCACCTTGGCCCCATATACTTTTTTGTTGGTCATGCCATGCACCAAATATAATTGTTCTACGCCAACTTGCTATCTCTTCTCCAACTTGCCGTTATTCTTGGTCCAATTCCCATTTCATTCGTTTTTGGACCCATTTTGCTATATGTTTCACTAATAGCTTCGGCCATGGACAAGCTGATTTTCGATTGGTATTTTTCCTTGATAGTCCCACTCAAGACCATTCCAAAACACACCGCAGCTTGTCGCTCGGTGGCAAACTGACCAAGTTATAATTCATGAAAGGTACCTCAACTTGGCACACCACGTGGTCGGCCCAAACCATAAACCAACCAAACGACCGACTTGGAGCACCCTGACCGGGTTGGCCCCATATAATAAAAGTTGCGTCTCTACACGCCCAACTTATGAATATTCTACGCCAAGTCGCTATCTCTTACCGGTAAGCCGGTATTCACCTTCCAAGGGTGATTTTGGTCAAGCGCCATTTCCTGCGACTTGGTCCCCGAATTGGACCATCATCACCTAATATCTCCGTGGTCTTTCAACTCAGCCTCATGAAACTTTAAGGGTAGATAGGTCTCCCCAAGACCTTTCCAACGGTGAGCCGTTTGCCTCGCTCGGCCATCTACAGCCGAAGTTATTAATGGTACTTGGTACCTTACCCTGTTTTTTCCATACTTGTTCGTACTTGGGTACAAACTTTGGATCGCCCATATCTCCACTTTGGAGGCCAGCCAGCACCTTGGCCCCATATACTTTTTTGTTGGTGATACCATGCACCAAATATAATTGTTCTACGCCAACTTGCTATCTCTTCTCTAACTTGCCGTTATTCTTGGTCCAAGTCCCATTTCATTCGTTTTCGGACCCATTTTGCTATATGTTTCACTAATAGCTTCGGCCATGGACAAGCTGATATTCTGTTTGTATTTTTGCTTGATAGTCCCACTCAAGACCATTCCAAAACACACCGCAACTTGTCGCTCGGTGGCAAACTGACCGAGTTATAATTCATGAAAGATACCTCAACTTGGTACACCATGTGGTCGGCCCAAACCATATACCGACCAAACGACCGACTTGGAGCACCCTGACCGGGTTGCCCCCATATAATGAAAGTTGCGTCTCTACACGCCCAACTTATGAATATTCTACGCCAAGTCGCTATCTCTTACCGGTAAGCCGGTATTCACCTTCCAAGGGTGATTTTGGTCAAGCGCCATTTCCTGCGACTTGGTCCCCGAATTGGACCATCATCACCTAATATCTCCGTGGTCTTTCAACTCAGCCTCATGAAACTTTCAGGGTAGATAGGTCTCCCCAAGACCTTTCCAACGGTGAGCCGTTTGCCTCGCTCGGCCATCTACAGCCGAAGTTATTAATGGTACTTGGTACCTTACCCTGTTTTTTCCATACTTGTTCGTACTTGGGTACAAACTTTGGATCGCCCATATCTCCACTTTGGAGGCCAGCCAGCACCTTGGCCCCATATACTTTTTTGTTGGTGATACCATGCACCAAATATAATTGTTCTACGCAAGCTTGCTATCTCTTCTCCAACTTGCGGTTATTTTTGACTCAAGTCCCATTTCCATAGTTTTTGGTACCAATTTGCTCTATGTTTCGCTAATAGCTTCGCCCAAGGACTTTGTGATTTTTTGTTCGCATTTTTCCTAAATAGTCCCACTCAAGACTATTCCAAATCACACCTTAGCTTGTCGCTCAGTGCCATACAGCCAGAGTTTTAATTCATGAAAGGTACATCACCTTGGTACACCACGTGGTCGGTCCAAACCATCAACCAACCATATGACCGACTTCGAGTCGAGCTAGCGGCTAGGCTCAATATAATGAAATGCGTGTCTTGATGCGGGCTACTGACGGTCTGAACAATGTAGCTCGCTAGCTCGTCTCTAAACTTGTGTTTTGGTCGAATATTGGGTGTTCATGTACCACTTCGGGTAACATGGACTTTGGTGCAACTTTACCACTTGTGCACTTAATAACTTCCCGGTCATTCAAGTCTTTGCCTTCATACTTTCAGGGTAGTTAGGTCTCGTCGAGACCTTTCCATACATATGCCAAACTCATCGATCGGACATCTATAGCCCGAGTTATTCGCGGTACACCGTACCTTACCCTGTTTTTTCCTCAATTGGGTACAAACCTTGGAACACCCATATCGCCCCTTTAGAGACTAGCTGGCACGTTGGCCTCATATAATGATAAGTGCACCTCAACTAGGGCTACTGACGGTCAGAACATTTCAACTTGCTAGCTCGGGCCCACACTTGTGTTTTTCTCGAATATATGGTTCAAGTGTGCCACTTTGGGCACTTTTGGACATTTTGTCCCCACACAACTTTCTTGCCTTGGTAGATAGGGTCTTGTGTTTTTGGGCAAAAAGATGCACCAAGATATGGTCTAACTTTCGTTCTTGTACCGCAAAGCGCTACCTCCAACACCCGAGGAGATAGAAAGTGATTATGTTCGGTATATCGGTCTTCCATGGCCTACTATGGTAAGCCCCTGCAGGTATGCAACCGAAGGTGCTTGGTACATGTATTTGGTGCAAAATCGGTGCAAAGTAGGTGTTTCCTTGATCGGGCTATAACTTTCTTGGTTGATGTTGGATTGCTTTGCGGTCTTCGGGGGATAGTTAGGGAACATGTTGGCCAACATTTTCTTATTCCTCAGCCTGGCCGTACCTCCTACCGTCTAGGCGGTATTCATGCTCTAAGTTGGAACTTGTGTTCCTTCGGGCAACTTTTCTGACTTTGACGCTTAATATCTTCCGTTCATATGCAGTCTAAGCTCTGCAACTCTCAGGAAAGCTAGTACTACTCATTTCCTTTCCATATCAGTCTTTGGCTTGTCGATCCAATGTCTACAGCCTTAGTTATTCACGTTCCCTGTGAAGGTAGGTTTTTGCCCATTTTCCAGTTCATGTGGTAACATTCCCGGACTTTGCCGGCTTTCTCTTCATGTGGTAACTTGCTTGCTTGTGTGGTAACTTGGAAGTGTATGTCTGACAGACCCAATCTCGGACTTAGCCGATTTTTCTCTTCATATCATATGGATCCATCACTAGGCCATCTTGCTTGCTTGTGTGGTAACTTGGAAGTGTATTTCTGACAGACCCAATCTGGGACTTAGCCGATTTTTCTCTTCATATCAAATGGATCCATCACTAGGCCATCTTGCTTGCTTGTGTGGTAACTTGGAAGTGTATTTCTGACAGACCCAATCTGGGACTTAGCCGATTTTTCTCTTCATATTATATGGATCCATCACTAGGCCATCTTGCTTGCTTGTGTGGTAACTTGAAAGTGTATGTCTGACAGAGCCAATCTGGGACTTAGCCGATTTTTCTCTTCATATTATATGGATCCATCACTAGGCCATCTTGCTTGCTTATGTGGTAACTTGGAAGTGTATTTCTGACAGACCCAATCTGGGACTTAGCCGATTTTTCTCTTCATATCATATGGATCCATCACTAGGCCAACTTGCTTGCTTGTGTGGTAACTTGAAAGTGTATGTCTGACAGAGCCAATCTGGGACTTAGCCGATTTTTCTCTTCATATTATATGGATCCATCACTAGGCCATCTTGCTTGCTTATGTGGTAACTTGGAAGTGTATTTCTGACAGACCCAATCTGGGACTTAGCCGATTTTTCTCTTCATATCATATGGATCCATCACTAGGCCAACTTGCTTGCTTGTGTGGTAACTTCGAAGTGTATGTCTGACAGACCCAATCTGGGACTTAGCCGATTTTTCTCTTCATATTATATGGATCTAGGACTTAGCCGATTTTTCTCTTCATATCATATGGATCTATCACTAGGCCATCTTGCTTGCTTGTGTGGTAACTTGGAAGTGTATTTCTGACAGACCCAATCTGGGACTTAGCCGATTTTTCTCTTCATATCATATGGATCCATCACTAGGCCATCTTGCTTGCTTGTGTGGTAACTTGATAGTGTATTTCCGACAGACCCAATCTCGGACTTAGCCGATTTTTCTATTCATATTATATGGATCCCTCACTAGGCCATCTTGCTTGCTTGTGTGGTAACTTGGAAGTGTATTTCTGACAGACCCAATCTGGGACTTAGCCGATTTTTCTCCTCATATCATATGGATCCATCACTAGGCCATCTTGCTTGCTTGTGTGGTAACTTGGAAGTGTATTTCTGACAGACCCAATCTCGGACTTAGCCGATTTTTCTCTTCATATTATATGGATCCTGGACTTAGCCGATTATTAGGTTATTATATATGGATCCTGGACTTAGCCGATTTTTCGCTTCATATAATTTGGATCCTGGACTTAGCCGATTATTAGGTTATAATATATGGATCCTGGACTTAGCCGATTTTTCTCTTCATATAATATGGATCCGGGACTTAGCCGATTTTTCGTTTCATATAATATGGATCCTGGACTTAGCCGATATTTCTCTTCATATAATATGGATCCGGGACTTAGCCGATTATTCTGTTCATATAATATGGATCCGGGACTTAGCCAATTTTTCTCTTCATGTGGTATCGTATGCCAATCGCTCACAAGTCATGGGATAAGGGTACTTGTGTTCTTCCATCTTCTAAGTCCCGCACGGGGACATCGTGATCGCCCCAAGTCCGGAATAGCGCCAAGTCAAGCCCCACGGTGGCCGTGCAGGACCTGTTAGCGGGGGCCCCACTGACAGCACTAATCCGGACTTAGAAATTATATCTTTCTAATCGAACACCACACACGCAACACCACCATACCACCATCTCCTTGCAAGTACCTAAGTACCCGCAACTCCATGGTGAAGGCAATGTCACTCCATCACCAACCTCTTTGCACTGCAAGCACTTGCGTACCCACAACACTCCGAAGAAGGCAACGGCGCACGATGCTCGACTCCACACACCACACCACACCACCGATGGCCAGCCAGCCAGCCAGCCCAGCTAAGGGCTAACCCACCAACCAACCACCAATGGCCTAGGCCAGCCGGATCCCACCTTCAAGTCCAAGCACAGCCAAGTGCAAGTACCGCCAAGTGTTCACCAACCAACCATCACACCAGGTCAGCCGGCCGGTACCCACCTTCAAGTGCCATTACCCTCGGGTGCAAGCTCAATCAAGTGTTAACCAACCAACCCGGCCAAGGCAGCCAACAGGCCGGCACCCTACAGCACCGACCCGCCATTACCACCTCAACCGTTGACCATGCAAGTGGCCTCGGACAACAGGTGACACCCGAAGTACATCCGAAGAGTGTATATCAAGTGTTTGTTCACCAAGTCCTCAACCAACCCCAAGTACCCGGAGGTACCCAGAGTGTTGGATCCGCCAACCACTACCAGCACTCCAAGTCCTTGCGAACCCAAAGTGTTTGCCCGGTAGGGCCATTGTATCACAACGCTTGCTACCATGCAAGTGGCCTCGAACAAGGTGACAGGGGTATCTTCACCAAGTTCTCAACCAACCCCAAGTACCCGGAGGTACCCAGAGTGTTGGGTCCGCCAACCACTACCAGCACTCCAAGTCCTCGCGAACATAAAGTGTTTGCCCGGTAGGGCCATTAGACCACAACGCTTGCTAACCATGCAAGTGGTCTCGGACAACAGGTGACACCCGAAGTACATCCGGAGAGTGTACAACAAGTGTTTGTTCACCAAGTCCTCAACCAACCCCAAGTACCCGGAGGTACCCAGAGTGTTGGGTCCGCCAACCACTACCAGCACTCTAAGTCCTCGCGAACCCAAAGTGTTTGCCCGGTAGGGCCATTAGACCACAACGCTTGCTAACCATGCAAGTGGTCTCGGACAACAGGCGATACCCGAAGTACATCCGAAGAGTGTATATCAAGTGTTTGTTCACCAAGTCCTCAACCAA
>NW_026689825.1:0-42500 GCF_943734765.1 Anopheles ziemanni | reverse complement strand
GCCACCCCTACGTGCTGAGCTTCTCCCGTTTCGCTCGCAGCTACTCAGGGAATCCCGGTTGGTTTCTTTTCCTCCCCTTATTAATATGCTTAAATTCAGGGGGTTGTCACACATGAACTGAGGCTTATGTACCTTGCGGTTGTTATCGTCACATCTGGCTTGCGACTACTTTGTTTCAATGTCCAATATGTACCGTTGGACTCGGTTAACGGGCTGTTAGCCCGCGTGTGGTTTAACTCACTGATACCTTCCATTGCCCATACGCTAGTTTGTTTGTGTTCCTTTGGTCAACTTCCATACTTGAATCATTTGTGCTACCGCTGCTGCTTCGACGCTACTTTGACATCTTCGCTTCTATTTAAATAAATAAATAAGCTGAAGCTAGACATCAGTAAACACCACCACAGACACCACAAGCACGCCTTCTCCTCGTACTTCCGCCTCACGCGGGAACACGGACGCTCTAAATACTTCGAATTCCAATGCCAGTATATTGTAAACCACGGGTTCTTTAATGCTAGCGGGTCGTCGCGACCCTAGTTAACATCATGGTGCACGTCTCGTGACGGGTGTCACGGCGTAGTTAAATGTATGCGATACATTTCTCAAATATAAGCGCTCAGTCATCTGTACATCATGGTAGGTTCCCACGACGTGCAATATGCGTTCAACTTATCAATGTTCATGTGTCCTGCAGTTCACATTATGACGCGCAGTTAGCTGCGGTCTTCATCGATCCATGAGCCGAGTGATCCACTGCCGAGGGTGACTAACTTGCGTAAGCCGCCGCTGTGCGCGTATACCCGTTCCCCGTAGGGAGGAGCAAGCCGCCGCTTAGAGACGAAGCATAAAGTGTCCTCATTCCACATAGGGCAAGCTGGATGAATCCATTTTACCCAGGACGGCCGAAGCGGCGTGGACCAGGGGAGAACTGAACCTTATACTTCACACCACAGTAAGTCTACGTGTCCTCTTCCACATAGGGCAAGCTAGAACTAACTATCTTACCCAGGACTGCCGAAGCAGCGTGGACCAGGGGAGGAACACACTTTTCATGGAAACGTAAGGCATCCATGACTGCCATAACGTAAGCCGCCGCTGTGCGCGTATACCCGTTCCCCGTAGGGAGGAGCAAGCCGCCGCTTAGAGACGAAGCATAAAGTGTCCTCATTCCACATAGGGCAAGCTGGATGAATCCATTTTACCCAGGACGGCCGAAGCGGCGTGGACCAGGGGAGAACTGAACTTTATACTTCACACCACAGTAAGTCTACGTGTCCTCTTCCACATAGGGCAAGCTAGAACTAACTATCTTACCCAGGACTGCCGAAGCAGCGTGGACCAGGGGAGGAACACACTTTTCATAGAAACGTAAGGCATCCATGACTGCCATAGTGCGTAAGCCGCCGCTGTGCGCGTAAACCCGTTCCCCGTAGGGAGGAGTCAAGCCGCCGCTTAGAGACGAAGTATGAAGTGTCCTCTTCCACATAGGGCAAGCTAGAATGAACTATCTTACCCAGGACCGCCGAAGCAGCGTGGACCAGGGGAGAACTGAACTTTATACTTCACACCACAGTATTGAGTAATGTGCCCTCTTCCACATAGGGCAAGCTGGAATGTTCCATTTTACCCAGGACGGCCGAAGCGGCGTGGACCAGTGGAGGACTACACAATCATGAGGTTTGATATCGACTTGTGTGTTTCAATAGGATACCGATGGTATGGTTTGAACCGATTTGATTTAGCCATTCTGAAGTCATCACTTGGTTGAAGCGCTGAACTAGGGAGGCATCGTTTACATATATATTGGTTTTCGCATGCTCTACTAGGTTAATGTCATGAGGTTGGCTATCGAGCATGCCCAAGTGATGACTTGATTGTGTGCTTGCTTGAATTCTTCACATTTCATACCATCGGTTAGTTGTCGAATCATTCCTCGATCATAACCTTCGTTCTTGGTTCATGTATGCTCTCTTCCACATAGGGCAAGCTAGAATTAACTATCTTACCCAGGACCGCCGAAGCAGCGTGGACCAGGGGAGAACTATACTTTGTCTTGTATGCCCTCTTCCACATAGGGCAAGCTAGAACTAACTATCTTACCCAGGACCGCCGAAGCAGCGTGGACCAGTGGAGGACTATACTTTGTTCATAACACCACAGTATTGAGTAATGTGCCCTCTTCCACATAGGGCAAGCTAGAATGAACTATCTTACCCAGGACCGCCGGAGCAGTGTGGACCAGTGGAGGACTACACAATCATGAGGTTTGATATCGACTTGTGTGTTTCAATAGGGTACCGATGGTATGTTTTGAACCGATTTGATTTAGCCATTCTGAAGTCATCACTTGGTTGAAGCGCTGAACTAGGGAGGGGCATCGTTTACATATATATTGGTTTTCGCATGCTCTACTAGGTTAATGTCATAGGGTTGGCTATCGAGCATGCCCAAGTGATGACTTGATTGTGTGCTTGCTTGAATTCTTCACATTTCATACCATCGGTTAGTTGTCGAATCATTCCTCGATCATAACCTTCGTTCTTGGTTCATGTATGCTCTCTTCCACATAGGGCAAGCTAGAATTAACTATCTTACCCAGGACCGCCGAAGCAGCGTGGACCAGGGGAGAACTATACTTTGTCTTGTATGCCCTCTTCCACATAGGGCAAGCTAGAATGAACTATCTTACCCAGGACCGCCGGAGCAGCGTGGACCAGTGGAGGACTATACTTTGTTCATTACACCACAGTATTAAGTATGGTGTCCTCTTCCACATAGGGCAAGCTAGAATTAACTATCTTACCCAGGACCGCCGAAGCAGTGTGGACCAGGGGAGGACTATACTTTATACTTCACACACTAGCCAAATTGAAGTCATCACTTGGTTGAAGCACTGAACTAGGGCGAGTCTATCGTTTACTTTGCATTGGGATAATACGCTGCATGCTCTCTTAGGTTAATGTCATGTGATTGGCTATAGAGCATGCCCAAGTGATGACTTTGTTTCAAGCTCAACAGGTAGGGTATTGAGTCCTCTTCCACATAGGGCAAGCTAGAATTAACTATCTTACCCAGGACCGCCGGAGCAGCGTGGACCAGGGGAGAACTATACTTTGTCTTGTATGCCCTCTTCCACATAGGGCAAGCTAGAACTAACTATCTTACCCAGGACTGCAAAGCAGCGTGGACCAGTGGAGGACTATACTTTGTTCATTACACCACAGTATTAAGTATGGTGTCCTCTTCCACATAGGGCAAGCTAGAACTAACTATCTTACCCAGGACCGCCGAAGCAGTGTGGACCAGGGGAGGACTATACTTTATACTTCACACACTAGCCATACTGAAGTCATCACTTGGTTGAAGCGCTGAACTACGGCGGGGTAATCGTTTACAGGTTATAATCATATAGCTGCATGCTCATTAGTAGATAATGGAATATTGTATGGCAATATGAGCATGCCCAAGTGATGACTTTGTTTCAAGCTCAACAGGTAGGGTATTGAGTCCTCTTCCACATAGGG
This sequence comes from Anopheles ziemanni, assembly GCF_943734765.1. Classification (NCBI taxonomy): domain Eukaryota; kingdom Metazoa; phylum Arthropoda; class Insecta; order Diptera; family Culicidae; genus Anopheles; species Anopheles ziemanni. Next base: position 38,973 of record NW_026689825.1, on the reverse strand, counting down.
CAAGCTAGAATGAACTATCTTACCCAGGACCGCCGGAGCAGCGTGGACCAGTGGAGGACTCTATACTTTATACTTCACACCACAGTATTGAGTACGACTTGCATAAAGCCCCTAATGAGAACCACGAGGGCTCTCTCAATGTAGAACCACGAGGGCTCTAGTACCGATTCTCTCGGTACGGCTTGGTCCGTGTTCCTTTATGCTTGTACTCTAAGTATTAAGTATTGTGTCCTCTTCCACATAGGGCAAGCTAGAACTAACTATCTTACCCAGGACCGCCGAAGCAGTGTGGACCAGGGGAGGACTATACTTTATACTTCACACACTAGCCATACTGAAGTCATCACTTGGTGGGGGTGAACTACGGCGGTATCTATCGTTTTGGTTCGGTCTATATAGGGTCGCTTGCATGCTCATTCGAATATAATGTAATTGTGTATGGCAATATGAGCATGCCCAAGTGATGACTTTGTTTCAAGCTCAACAGGTAGGGTATTGAGTCCTCTTCCACATAGGGCAAGCTAGAATGAACTATCTTACCCAGGACCGCCGGAGCAGCGTGGACCAGTGGAGGACTCTATACTTTATACTTCACACCACAGTATTGAGTACTTCTTGCATAAAGCCCCTAATGAGAACCACGAGGGCTCTCTCAATGTAGAACCACAAGGGCTCTAGTACCGATTCTCTCGGTACGGCTTGGTCCGTGTTCCTTTATGCTTGTACTCTTAGAAAGTCTCAACCCGGAGGTCTTGACTTTGATTGTCATAGTTGGACTACGACGGGGCATCCGACCATTGCTGATCGAACACCCCTGATTCACCATCTTTCGGGTAGGCGGTACGCGTACCTCCGGACGCGGAAGTCTCAACCCGGAGGTCTTGACTTTGATTGTCATAGTTGGACTACGACGGGGTATCCGACTCATCGAATACCCCAGAAGCACACCATCTTTCGGGTAGGCGGTACGCGTACCTCCGGACGCGGAAGTCTCAACCCGGAGGTCTTGACTTTGATTGTCATAGTTGGACTACGACGGGGTATCCGACTCATCGAATACCCCAGAAGCACACCATCTTTCGGGTAGGCGGTACGCGTACCTCCGGACGCGGAAAGTCTCAACCCGGAGGTCTTGACTTTGGTTGTCATAGTTGGACTATGACGGGGCATCCGACCATTGCTGATCGAACACCCCTGTTACACCATCTTTCGGATAGGCGGTGCGCGACACCACCGACGCGGAAAGTCTCAACCCGGAGGTCTTGACTTTGTATTGTTGGATAGTCCTCTTCCACTATAGGGCAAGCTGGAAATATTCCATTTTACCCAGGACTGCCGAGGCAGCGTGGACCAGGGGAGAACTTCACGGAATCTTCAGGCATCCATGATTGCCATAGTGCGTAAGCCGCCGCTGTGCGCGTCAACTCGTTCCCCGTGAGGAGGAGTCTAGCCGCCGCTAAAAGACGAAGCATTAAGTGTCCTCATTCCACTATAGGGCAAGCTAGAATTAACTATCTTACCCAGGACCGCCGAAGCAGCGTGGACCAGGCGAGGACTATACTTTATACTTCACACCACAGTATTGAGTACGACTTGCATAAAGCCCCTAATGAGAACCACGAGGGCTCTCTCAATGTAGAACCACGAGGGCTCTAGTACCGATTCTCTCGGTACGGCTTGGTCCGTGTTCCTTTATGCTTGTACTCGCGGAAAGTCTCAACCCGGAGGTCTTGACTTTGATTGTCATAGTTGGACTACGACGGGGCATCCGACCATTGCTGACCGAACACCCCTGATTCATCATCTTTCGGATAGGAGGTGCGCCCACCTCCGACGCGGAAGTCTCAACCCGGAGGTTCGGACTTAGAGTTTTTCCCATTTAAAAGTTTTTCTCTTAGCCATACTGAAGTCATCACTTGGTGAACGATTGAACTAGGGCGGGTTAATCGTTTATAGGTATCATGTGGTTTGCATGCTCTCTTTGGTTAAGGTCATGTGGTTGGCTATCGAGCATGCCCAAGTGATGACTTTGTTTCACGCTTGCTTGATTTCTTCATGATTCCCTGTTATATAGTGTAATCATTCGAGAACAGGGAATCTTTGGTTTTGCTCAACAGGTATTGGATGTCAACTTGGTATCTAGATCGCATTAAGTCTCAACCCTTAGGTTCGGACTTGTATAGTGACATCTTGTTACGGTCTTGAGTCTCAACCCGCAGGTTCGGACTACTTAGTGTTTGATCGAATATAATATGGCAACTTGTGCCTAAGTCTCAACCCGCAGGTTCGGACTTCTGTTTATTTGGCCAATGTATGTATAAGGCAACTTGTTCCTAAGTCTCAACCCGCAGGTTCGGACTTGTGTATTTGTTCGAAGTCATGTATAAGGCAACGTGTGCCTAAGTCTCAACCCGCAGGTTCGGACTTGTTAGTGTTTCGTCAACTTTCATATGGCAACTTGTGCCTAAGTCTCAACCCGCAGGTTCGGACTTGTGTATTTGTTCGAAGTCATGTATAAGGCAACTTGTGCCTAAGTCTCAACCCGCAGGTTCGGACTTGTGTATTTGTTCGAAGTCATGTATAAGGCAACGTGTGCCTAAGTCTCAACCCGCAGGTTCGGACTTGTTAGTGTTTCGTCAACTTTCATATGGCAACTTGTGCCTGAGTCTCAACCCGCAGGTTCGGACTTCTATAGTGTTTCGTCAATTATCATATGGCAACTTGTGCCGAAGTCTCAACCCGCAGGTTCGGACTTCTGGAAGGATCACTTGGCCACTAATGATCCTTCCGCAGGTTCACCTACGGAAACCTTGTTACGACTTTTACTTCCTCTAAATCATCAAGTTCGGTCAACTTCGATAAAGCAGACGCGGTTCACGAGGATCCAGCGAACGATCATCTCCAAAGACCTCACTAAATAATCCATCGGTAGTAGCGACGGGCGGTGTGTACAAAGGGCAGGGACGTATTCAACGCTGGCTGATGACCAGCACTTACTAGAAGTTCCGAGTTCATATGGACCATTGCAATCCATAATCCCTACTAAGTGAGTATTTGAGTGATTTCCCGTTCCTCTCGGAATAGGAGACACGCTGCTACCCACATTGTAGCACGCGTGTAGCCCAGAACATCTAAGGGCATCACGGACCTGTTATCGCTCGATCTCATTTTGCTAAACACAAATTGTCCTGCTAAGCAGCGTACCGTAAGTGCACTTGCGCACACGAACAGCGAAGGTGTCAGGTCATACTCCACCGAAAGGTCCTAACCCGTTCCAATCGGCATCGACGCATTAACGCTGACTGCGTTCTAGTTAGCATATGTGAGTCACGTTCGTTATCGGAATTAACCAGACAAATCAATCCACGAACTAAGAACGGCCATGCACCACTACCCTTAAATTTGAGAAAGAGCTATTAATCTGTCTCACCTCCATAAGTTCGGACCTGGTAAGTTTTCCCGTGTTGAGTCAAATTGAACCGCAAGCTCCATTTCATTGTGGTGCCCTTCCGTCAATTCCTCTAAGTTTCAACTTTGCAACCATACTTCCCCCGGAACCTGACTTTGGTTTCCCGGAAGCTACTGAGAGCACCTGGTTGTAGCGTCTCCCAATTGCTAGTTGGCATCGTTTACGGTTAGAACTAGGGCGGTATCTAATCGCCTTCGATCCTCTAACTTTCGTTCTTGATTAAAGAAAGCATCCTTGACAAATGCCTTCGCTTTAGTTAGTCTTACGACGGTCTACGAATTTCACCTCTCGCGCCGTAATACTAGTGTCCCCAACTACTTCTGTTAATCATTACCTCCGGTCTGAGTACAAACCAATGAAAGATTAGACCAAGGTCGTATTCCATTATTCCATGCAAGATTATTCTAGGGCGTTTGGGCACCCTGCTTTAAGCACTCTAATTTGTTCAAGGTAAACGTGAGCGGTCGAGCTCTATGTTACACTTGCACCCGTTGAAGGGCACACCATGACACAGACTTGGTGCCCTACCACACCATTGAGTCGCAACCAGATTCCGACTTGGCCCACCGACCACGGGTTGACCGGGTCGGCGGAGCCGGACTGTGTTGGACAAGTATCAACTTCGAACGTTTTAACCGCAACAATTTTAATATACGCTAGTGGAGCTGGAATTACCGCGGCTGCTGGCACCAGACTTGCCCTCCACTTGATCCTCGTAGAAGGATTTATGCTCTACTCATTCCAATTATGAAACATCATTAAAGAGTTTCATATTGTTATTTCTCGTCACTACCTCCCCGTCCCGGGATTGGGTAATTTACGCGCCTGCTGCCTTCCTTGGATGTGGTAGCCATTTCTCAGGCTCCCTCTCCGGAATCGAACCCTGATTCCCCGTTACCCGTTGCAACCATGGTAGTCCTCTATACTACCATCCATAGTTGATAGGGCAGATATTTGCGAGATCTGTCGTCGGTGCGAGACCATACGATCAGCATCATTATCCAGACTTCAACTCAATGACACGGAGAACCCGCGATTGGTTTGACTAATAAGTGCACCAGTTCCCGCGAGGGTCCTGGCATGTTGCATGTATTAGCTCTAGATTTTCCACAGTTATCCAAGTAACTAGGTTGATGATCTCGTAAATTATAGCTGTTATACTGAGCCTTATGCGGTTTCACATTAAATCTGTTTGTACTTAGACATGCATGGCTTAACCTTTGAGACGAGCGTATATTACTGGTAGGATCAACCAGAATTCCGACTTTGCGTTCGAATGTTCATTGTCCCATTGCACCCGGAGGAGCAAACACCACGTTCTATATGTTGTCAAGTCCGGTAGCACACGGGAGGCGAGCCCCCGTGCGAACCTCATTGCCCTCGTATCACACACACCCGATGCACCGGACAGGCACTTGAGCGGCATTCGATTCCGCTAAGCGCACGTGCGCCCGATTGTGCATGCGCTGACGGGGCCTTCATACCCCTACCACAGCGACCTTATGCCAAACTTCCATGAATACTTAGGTGAGCTGACAAGGGCCTTCATTTCCCTACCATCAACTAAAGGACACGCTAGGCGCGTCCGATCATTGCAACTGCGGGGCTTTCATACCCCAATCACCACAGTACGCAATTCACCAGAGTTTAATCACAACCCCCCCGGACATGGCACACTATTAACTTGCAACAAAACTTAGTGTGTGCCGGGCACATCGGTTCCACAAAATCATTCCCGATGTACCCCAATTGGGGTTGTGAACGCATCCATGGTCCTCTGACACACCCAACCAAGCGTGGATACTACATACCTCAAACACCCAGTACACTAACAGACAAATCAATATATGGTTGCTTTCCCCCAGACATTTGCCAATCACTTGGCACCCGGACGGGAACTCGCTCCTGATTGCGCCATTGCCACCCATTTGCCAAGAGCGAGTTCTGTATGTAGATTTCATTTGGAAAGACAACCGTGTACTGGATATTCTATCCGACGATTACAGATGACGAGTACGAGACTCGACTACACTCACGGATAATACATTTTGGGTCGAGATTGCTTTCGGGGTTTTCGATTGGTCTTGCGCTTGTAAACGTATAACTTTGACTTGTGGTAACCTCGGTATGTTAGTCGATCACGTGGTTGTGAACTGGGTAAGGGTGGGCAATCTGTTCACTTGCACTCTGGGTAGGAATATGGTGAGCGCTATAGGTTAAAGATCATGGTATGGTTCCATCGTGATGACTTTCGCTAGATAGTAGTATGTTTGGATAGTTATAACGTTTTTGGCCATTTGTTCATAGTGTTCGGTCCATTGAGGAATTCGATTGGTCTTTGCTTCACACACGTGGTCGATCACTTGGATGTGAACTAGGGTGAGATTAAGGTGTTCACTAGTGCTCTTCGGTTTTGGATCAGTAATGAGCACTTGATTGGTTTCGCATAATATGTATCCATAGTGATGACTCTTTCCAGCTTAAGATTTCGTTACCAGTTTCGAATCCTCCCCACGTTCGCTTTTACTTGGTTAGGTTTTCGAGTGTAGATTTGAAAGCAATCTCATGTATGTATCCCATCTGATATAAGCCACTGACAGTTCATGTCACCTCGTTCAACTCTCGCTGGGTCACAGAAGTATGTTACTGCGCCCATTATCCCTACTCGGATAGGTTCGGTTCGTTCGTTTTATACTACGGTGAGTAAACTCAATTTGTGCATCGCATAGCCATGGAAAGCAAGCTTTCGCGGGCCTCTTCGACTGTTTTGATACGAGCTGTGCCCGTGATGCTTGTCATCCCAGGATACTAGACCCCTTTGGACGACCGCATGACCATCAGAAAGTAAATTCCACGTTCGGTTTATTTGCTACTTCCACCGTTCTAGTACTATGGGGTTGGAACCCCTAACATAAAGTATCTATGTAGAACCACGAGGGCTCTCAATGTAGAACCACAAGGGCTCTAGTACCGATTCTCTCGGTACGCTTGGTCCGTGTTCCTTTATGTTTGTACTCTTGTGTGTATAAAATTCATGTTCGATTTGGGATATTTGCTACTTTCACCTGTGCGCTGTGTATAACTACGGAGAAACTCAATTTGTGCATCGCATAGCCATGGAAAGCAAGCTTTCGCGGGCCTCTTCGACTGTTTTGATACGAGACTGTGCCCGTGATGCTTGTCATCCCAGGATACTAGACCCCTTTGGACGACCGCATGACCAACAGAATGTAAATTCCAGTTCGTTTTTGGATATTTGCTACTGTCACCGTTTGAGTACTATGGGGCTTGAACCCCTAACATAAAGTCTTTGTGTAGAACCACGAGGGCTCTATAGTACCGATTCTCTCGGCACGCTTGGTCCGTGTTCCTTTATGTTCGTACTCTTGTGTGTATAATATTCATGTTCGGTTTGGGATATTTGCTACTGTCACCGTTTGAGTACTATGGGGCTTGAACCCCTAACATAAAGTCTTTGTGTAGAACCACGAGGGCTCTATAGTACCGATTCTCTCGGCACGCTTGGTCCGTGTTCCTTTATGTTCGTACTCTTGTGTGTATAATATACATGTTCGGTTTGGGATATTTGCTACTTTCACCTGGGTCCCGTTCTTCATACAAGTCTGCCTTGCTAATGTGGTAACTTTATAGTGTAGTTCTGACATCCCAATTTTGGGACTTAGCCGATTTTTCATGAATTTCCATATGACCCATAGGGTCCCTTTCTTCATACAAGCTTGCCTAGGGCGATCGGTCAAAACTTGTCTTACTATTCGATTGGTCTTCGCAGTTTCACCCTAGGCAATTCGCCTAGGTCTGTCTTCTTGAGGAGGCCAAAACCCGAAATAAGGAGGTCTGGCCGACCCTGAAACCTCCCCTGTCTTAACTACACTAACCCGATTTTTCAGGGTCCTCAGCGCCATACAACTTTGCCTAGGTCACTTATACTCTTGACTTAGGCCATCTGACTTGGTCCGTGTTTCTTCCTAGGGTTCACCTAGGTACTTTGCCTTGCTTGATGTGGTAACTTTATAGTGTAGTTCTGACATCCCAATTTTGGGACTTAGCCGATTTTTCATGAATTTCCATATGACCCTAAGGGTCCCTTTCTTCATACAAGCTTGCCTAGGGCGATCGGTCAAAACTTGTCTTACTATTCGATTGGTCTTCGCAGTTTCACCCTAGGCAATTCGCCTAGGTCTGTCTTCTTGAGGAGGCCAAAACCCGAAATAAGGAGGTCCAGCCGACCCTGAAACCTCCCCTGTCTTAACTACACTAACCCGATTTTTCAGGGTCCTCAGCGCCATACAACTTTGCCTAGGTCACTTATACTCTTGACTTAGGCCATCTGACTTGGTCCGTGTTTCTTCCTAGGGTTCACCTAGGTACTTTGCCTTGCTTGATGTGGTAACTTTATAGTGTAGTTCTGACATCCCAATTTTGGGACTTAGCCGATTTTTCATGAATTTCCATATGACCCTAAGGGTCCCTTTCTTCATACAAGCTTGCCTAGGGCGATCGGTCAAAACTTGTCTTACTATTCGATTGGTCTTCGCACTTTCACCCTAGGCAGTTTGCCTAGGTGTAGCTTCTTGAGGAGGTCAAAACCCAAAATAAGGAGGTTCAGCCGACCCAAAAACCTCCCCTGTCTGAACTACACTAACCCGATTTTTCAGGGTCCTCAGCGCCATACAACTTTGCCTAGGTCACATGTACTCTTGACTTAGGCCATCTGACTTGGTCCGTGTTTCTTCTTAGGGTTCACCTAGGTACTTTGCCTTGCTTGATGTGGTAACTTTTTAGTGTAGTTCAGACATCCCAATTTTGGGACTTAGCCGATTTTTCATGGATTTTCCATATGACCCATAGGGTCCCTTTCTTCATACAAGCTTGCCTAGGGCGATCGGTCAAAACTTGTCTTACTATTCGATTGGTCTTCGCACTTTCACCCTAGGCAGTTTGCCTAGGTGTAGCTTCTTGAGGAGGTCAAAACCCAAAATAAGGAGGTTCAGCCGACCCAAAAACCTCCCCTGTCTGAACTACACTAACCCGATTTTTCAGGGTCCTCAGCGCCATACAACTTTGCCTAGGTCACATGTACTCTTGACTTAGGCCATCTGACTTGGTCCGTGTTTCTTCCTAGGGTTCACCTAGGTACTTTGCCTTGCTTGATGTGGTAACTTTTTAGTGTAGTTCAGACATCCCAATTTTGGGACTTAGCCGATTTTTCATGTATTTCCATATGACCCATAGGGTCCCTTTCTTCATACAAGCTTGCCTAGGGCGATCGGTCAAAACTTGTCTTACTATTCGATTGGTCTTCGCACTTTCACCCTAGGCAGTTTGCCTAGGTGTAGCTTCTTGAGGAGGTCAAAACCCAAAATAAGGAGGTTCAGCCGACCCAAAAACCTCCCCTGTCTAAACTACACTAACCAGATTTTTCAGGGTCCTCACCGTCATACAACTTTGCCTAGGTCACTTGCACTCTTGACTTAGGCCATCTGACTTGGTCCGTGTTTCTTGCTAGGGTTCACCTAGGTAGTTTGCCTTGCTTGATGTGGTAACTTTTTAGTGTAGTTCTGACATCCCAATTTTGGGACTTAGCCGATTTTTCATGTATTTCCATATGACCCTTAGGGTCACTTTCTTCATACAAGCTTGCCTAGGGCGATCGGTCAAAACTTGTCTTACTATTCGATTGGTCTTCGCACTTTCACCCTAGGCAGTTTGCCTAGGTGTAGCTTCTTGATGAGGCCAAAACCCAAAATAAGGGGGTTCGGCCGACCCAAAAACCTACCCTGTCTAAACTACACTAACCAGATTTTTCAGGGTCCTCAGCGCCATACAACTTTGCCTAGGTCACTTGTTCTATTGACTTAGGCCATCTGACTTGGTCCGTGTTTCTTCCTAGGGTTCACCTAGGTACTTTGCCTTGCTTGGTGTGGTAACTTTTTAGTGTAGTTCTGACATCCACATTTTGGGACTTAGCCGATTTTTCGTAAAATACCATATGACCCATATGGGTCCTTTCCTTCATATAAGTTTGCCTTGCTTGGTATGGTAACATTTGAGTGTAGTTCTGACATCATCATTTTGGGACTTAGCCGATTTTTCGTAAAATACCATATGACCCATATGGGTCCTTTGCTTCATATAAGTTTGCCTTGCTTGGTGTGGTAACATTTGAGTGTAGTTCTGACATCCCCATTTTGGGACTTAGCCGATTTTTCAATCAATACCATATGACCCATCAGGGTCCTTTGCTTCATATAAGTTTGCCTTGCTTGGTGTGGTAACATTTGAGTGTAGTTCTGACATCCCCATTTTGGGACTTAGCCGATTTTTCGTAAAATACCATATGACCCATCAGGGTCCTTGCCTTCATATAAGTTTGCCTTGCTTGGTGTGGTAACATTTGAGTGTAGTTCTGACATCCCCATTTTGGGACTTAGCCGATTTTTCGTAAAATACCATATGACCCATCAGGGTCCTTTCCTTCATATAAGTTTGCCTTGCTTGGTGTGGTAACATTTGAGTGTAGTTCTGACATCCCCATTTTGGGACTTAGCCGATTTTTCGTTAAATACCATATGACCCATCAGGGTCCTTTCCTTCATATAAGTTTGCCTTGCTTGGTGTGGTAACATTTGAGTGTAGTTCTGACATCCCCATTTTGGGACTTAGCCGATTTTTCGTAAAATACCATATGACCCATCAGGGTCCTTTGCTTCATATAAGTTTGCCTTGCTTGGTGTGGTAACATTTGAGTGTAGTTCTGACATCCCCATTTTGGGACTTAGCCGATTTTTCGTAAAATACCATATGACCCATCAGGGTCCTTTCCTTCATATAAGTTTGCCTTGCTTGGTGTGGTAACATTTGAGTGTAGTTCTGACATCCCAATTTTGGGACTTAGCCGATTTTTCGTAAAATACCATATGACCCATCAGGGTCCTTTCCTTCATATAAGTTTGCCTTGCTTGGTGTGGTAACATTTGAGTGTAGTTCTGACATCCCCATTTTGGGACTTAGCCGATTTTTCGTAAAATACCATATGACCCATCAGGGTCCTTTCCTTCATATAAGTTTGCCTTGCTTGGTGTGGTAACATTTGAGTGTAGTTCTGACATCCCCATTTTGGGACTTAGCCGATTTTTCGTAAAATACCATATGACCCATCAGGGTCCTTGCCTTCATATAAGTTTGCCTTGCTTGGTGTGGTAACATTTGAGTGTAGTTCTGACATCCCCATTTTGGGACTTAGCCGATTTTTCGTAAAATACCATATGACCCATCAGGGTCCTTTCCTTCATATAAGTTTGCCTTGCTTGGTGTGGTAACATTTGAGTGTAGTTCTGACATCCCCATTTTGGGACTTAGCCGATTTTTCAATCAATACCATATGACCCATCAGGGTCCTTTGCTTCATATAAGTTTGCCTTGCTTGGTGTGGTAACATTTGAGTGTAGTTCTGACATCCCCATTTTGGGACTTAGCCGATTTTTCGTAAAATACCATATGACCCATCAGGGTCCTTGCCTTCATATAAGTTTGCCTTGCTTGGTGTGGTAACATTTGAGTGTAGTTCTGACATCCCCATTTTGGGACTTAGCCGACTTTTCGTAAAATACCATATGACCCATCAGGGTCCTTTCCTTCATATAAGTTTGCCTTGCTTGGTGTGGTAACATTTGAGTGTAGTTCTGACATCCCCATTTTGGGACTTAGCCGATTTTTCGTAAAATACCATATGACCCATCAGGGTCCTTTCCTTCATATAAGTTTGCCTTGCTTGGTGTGGTAACATTTGAGTGTAGTTCTGACATCCCCATTTTGGGACTTAGCCGATTTTTCGTAAAATACCATATGACCCATCAGGGTCCTTTGCTTCATATAAGTTTGCCTTGCTTGGTGTGGTAACATTTGAGTGTAGTTCTGACATCCCCATTTTGGGACTTAGCCGATTTTTCGTAAAATACCATATGACCCATCAGGGTCCTTTCCTTCATATAAGTTTGCCTTGCTTGGTGTGGTAACATTTGAGTGTAGTTCTGACATCCCCATTTTGGGACTTAGCCGATTTTTCGTAAAATACCATATGACCCATCAGGGTCCTTTCCTTCATATAAGTTTGCCTTGCTTGGTGTGGTAACATTTGAGTGTAGTTCTGACATCCCCATTTTGGGACTTAGCCGATTTTTCGTAAAATACCATATGACCCATCAGGGTCCTTTGCTTCATATAAGTTTGCCTTGCTTGGTGTGGTAACATTTGAGTGTAGTTCTGACATCCCCATTTTGGGACTTAGCCGATTTTTCGATCCATACCATATGACCCATCAGGGTCCTTTGCTTCATATAAGTTTGCCTTGCTTGGTGTGGTAACATTTGAGTGTAGTTCTGACATCCCCATTTTGGGACTTAGCCGATTTTTCGTAAAATACCATATGACCCATCAGGGTCCTTTGCTTCATATAAGTTTGCCTTGCTTGGTGTGGTAACATTTGAGTGTAGTTCTGACATCCCCATTTTGGGACTTAGCCGATTTTTCAATCAATACCATATGACCCATCAGGGTCCTTTGCTTCATATAAGTTTGCCTTGCTTGGTGTGGTAACATTTGAGTGTAGTTCTGACATCCCCATTTTGGGACTTAGCCGATTTTTCGTAAAATACCATATGACCCATCAGGGTCCTTTCCTTCATATAAGTTTGCCTTGCTTGGTGTGGTAACATTTGAGTGTAGTTCTGACATCCCCATTTTGGGACTTAGCCGATTTTTCGTAAAATACCATATGACCCATCAGGGTCCTTTCCTTCATATAAGTTTGCCTTGCTTGGTGTGGTAACATTTGAGTGTAGTTCTGACATCCCCATTTTGGGACTTAGCCGATTTTTCGTAAAATACCATATGACCCATCAGGGTCCTTTGCTTCATATAAGTTTGCCTTGCTTGGTGTGGTAACATTTGAGTGTAGTTCTGACATCCCCATTTTGGGACTTAGCCGATTTTTCGTAAAATACCATATGACCCATCAGGGTCCTTTCCTTCATATAAGTTTGCCTTGCTTGGTGTGGTAACATTTGAGTGTAGTTCTGACATCCCCATTTTGGGACTTAGCCGATTTTTCGTAAAATACCATATGACCCATCAGGGTCCTTTCCTTCATATAAGTTTGCCTTGCTTGGTGTGGTAACATTTGAGTGTAGTTCTGACATCATCATTTTGGGACTTAGCCGATTTTTCGTAAAATACCATATGACCCATATGGGTCCTTTGCTTCATATAAGTTTGCCTTGCTTGGTGTGGTAACATTTGAGTGTAGTTCTGACATCCCCATTTTGGGACTTAGCCGATTTTTCAATCAATACCATATGACCCATCAGGGTCCTTTGCTTCATATAAGTTTGCCTTGCTTGGTGTGGTAACATTTGAGTGTAGTTCTGACATCCCCATTTTGGGACTTAGCCGATTTTTCGTAAAATACCATATGACCCATCAGGGTCCTTGCCTTCATATAAGTTTGCCTTGCTTGGTGTGGTAACATTTGAGTGTAGTTCTGACATCCCCATTTTGGGACTTAGCCGATTTTTCGTAAAATACCATATGACCCATCAGGGTCCTTTCCTTCATATAAGTTTGCCTTGCTTGGTGTGGTAACATTTGAGTGTAGTTCTGACATCCCCATTTTGGGACTTAGCCGATTTTTCGTTAAATACCATATGACCCATCAGGGTCCTTTCCTTCATATAAGTTTGCCTTGCTTGGTGTGGTAACATTTGAGTGTAGTTCTGACATCCCCATTTTGGGACTTAGCCGATTTTTCGTAAAATACCATATGACCCATCAGGGTCCTTTGCTTCATATAAGTTTGCCTTGCTTGGTGTGGTAACATTTGAGTGTAGTTCTGACATCCCCATTTTGGGACTTAGCCGATTTTTCGTAAAATACCATATGACCCATCAGGGTCCTTTCCTTCATATAAGTTTGCCTTGCTTGGTGTGGTAACATTTGAGTGTAGTTCTGACATCCCAATTTTGGGACTTAGCCGATTTTTCGTAAAATACCATATGACCCATCAGGGTCCTTTCCTTCATATAAGTTTGCCTTGCTTGGTGTGGTAACATTTGAGTGTAGTTCTGACATCCCCATTTTGGGACTTAGCCGATTTTTCGTAAAATACCATATGACCCATCAGGGTCCTTTCCTTCATATAAGTTTGCCTTGCTTGGTGTGGTAACATTTGAGTGTAGTTCTGACATCCCCATTTTGGGACTTAGCCGATTTTTCGTAAAATACCATATGACCCATCAGGGTCCTTGCCTTCATATAAGTTTGCCTTGCTTGGTGTGGTAACATTTGAGTGTAGTTCTGACATCCCCATTTTGGGACTTAGCCGATTTTTCGTAAAATACCATATGACCCATCAGGGTCCTTTCCTTCATATAAGTTTGCCTTGCTTGGTGTGGTAACATTTGAGTGTAGTTCTGACATCCCCATTTTGGGACTTAGCCGATTTTTCAATCAATACCATATGACCCATCAGGGTCCTTTGCTTCATATAAGTTTGCCTTGCTTGGTGTGGTAACATTTGAGTGTAGTTCTGACATCCCCATTTTGGGACTTAGCCGATTTTTCGTAAAATACCATATGACCCATCAGGGTCCTTGCCTTCATATAAGTTTGCCTTGCTTGGTGTGGTAACATTTGAGTGTAGTTCTGACATCCCCATTTTGGGACTTAGCCGACTTTTCGTAAAATACCATATGACCCATCAGGGTCCTTTCCTTCATATAAGTTTGCCTTGCTTGGTGTGGTAACATTTGAGTGTAGTTCTGACATCCCCATTTTGGGACTTAGCCGATTTTTCGTAAAATACCATATGACCCATCAGGGTCCTTTCCTTCATATAAGTTTGCCTTGCTTGGTGTGGTAACATTTGAGTGTAGTTCTGACATCCCCATTTTGGGACTTAGCCGATTTTTCGTAAAATACCATATGACCCATCAGGGTCCTTTGCTTCATATAAGTTTGCCTTGCTTGGTGTGGTAACATTTGAGTGTAGTTCTGACATCCCCATTTTGGGACTTAGCCGATTTTTCGTAAAATACCATATGACCCATCAGGGTCCTTTCCTTCATATAAGTTTGCCTTGCTTGGTGTGGTAACATTTGAGTGTAGTTCTGACATCCCCATTTTGGGACTTAGCCGATTTTTCGTAAAATACCATATGACCCATCAGGGTCCTTTCCTTCATATAAGTTTGCCTTGCTTGGTGTGGTAACATTTGAGTGTAGTTCTGACATCCCCATTTTGGGACTTAGCCGATTTTTCTAACAATACCATATGACCCATCAGGGTCCTTTGCTTCATATAAGTTTGCCTTGCTTGGTGTGGTAACATTTGAGTGTAGTTCTGACATCCCCATTTTGGGACTTAGCCGATTTTTCGATCCATACCATATGACCCATCAGGGTCCTTTGCTTCATATAAGTTTGCCTTGCTTGGTGTGGTAACATTTGAGTGTAGTTCTGACATCCCCATTTTGGGACTTAGCCGATTTTTCGTAAAATACCATATGACCCATCAGGGTCCTTTGCTTCATATAAGTTTGCCTTGCTTGGTGTGGTAACATTTGAGTGTAGTTCTGACATCCCCATTTTGGGACTTAGCCGATTTTTCAATCAATACCATATGACCCATCAGGGTCCTTTGCTTCATATAAGTTTGCCTTGCTTGGTGTGGTAACATTTGAGTGTAGTTCTGACATCCCCATTTTGGGACTTAGCCGATTTTTCGTAAAATACCATATGACCCATCAGGGTCCTTTCCTTCATATAAGTTTGCCTTGCTTGGTGTGGTAACATTTGAGTGTAGTTCTGACATCCCCATTTTGGGACTTAGCCGATTTTTCGTAAAATACCATATGACCCATCAGGGTCCTTTCCTTCATATAAGTTTGCCTTGCTTGGTGTGGTAACATTTGAGTGTAGTTCTGACATCCCCATTTTGGGACTTAGCCGATTTTTCGTAAAATACCATATGACCCATCAGGGTCCTTTGCTTCATATAAGTTTGCCTTGCTTGGTGTGGTAACATTTGAGTGTAGTTCTGACATCCCCATTTTGGGACTTAGCCGATTTTTCGTAAAATACCATATGACCCATCAGGGTCCTTTCCTTCATATAAGTTTGCCTTGCTTGGTGTGGTAACATTTGAGTGTAGTTCTGACATCCCCATTTTGGGACTTAGCCGATTTTTCGTAAAATACCATATGACCCATCAGGGTCCTTTCCTTCATATAAGTTTGCCTTGCTTGGTGTGGTAACATTTGAGTGTAGTTCTGACATCCCCATTTTGGGACTTAGCCGATTTTTCGTAAAATACCATATGACCCATCAGGGTCCTTTGCTTCATATAAGTTTGCCTTGCTTGGTGTGGTAACATTTGAGTGTAGTTCTGACATCCCCATTTTGGGACTTAGCCGATTTTTCGATCCATACCATATGACCCATCAGGGTCCTTTGCTTCATATAAGTTTGCCTTGCTTGGTGTGGTAACATTTGAGTGTAGTTCTGACATCCCCATTTTGGGACTTAGCCGATTTTTCGTAAAATACCATATGACCCATCAGGGTCCTTTGCTTCATATAAGTTTGCCTTGCTTGGTGTGGTAACATTTGAGTGTAGTTCTGACATCCCCATTTTGGGACTTAGCCGATTTTTCAATCAATACCATATGACCCATCAGGGTCCTTTGCTTCATATAAGTTTGCCTTGCTTGGTGTGGTAACATTTGAGTGTAGTTCTGACATCCCCATTTTGGGACTTAGCCGATTTTTCGTAAAATACCATATGACCCATCAGGGTCCTTGCCTTCATTTAAGTTTGCCTTGCTTGGTGTGGTAACATTTGAGTGTAGTTCTGACATCCCCATTTTGGGACTTAGCCGATTTTTCGTAAAATACCATATGACCCATCAGGGTCCTTTCCTTCATATAAGTTTGCCTTGCTTGGTGTGGTAACATTTGAGTGTAGTTCTGACATCCCCATTTTGGGACTTAGCCGATTTTTCGATCAATACCATATGACCCATCAGGGTCCTTTGCTTCATATAAGTTTGCCTTGCTTTGTTGTGGTAACATTTGAGTGTAGTTCTGACATCCCCATTTTGGGACTTAGCCGATTTTTCGTAAAATACCATATGACCCATCAGGGTCCTTTGCTTCATATAAGTTTGCCTTGCTTGGTGTGGTAACATTTGAGTGTAGTTCTGACATCCCCATTTTGGGACTTAGCCGATTTTTCGATCCATACCATATGACCCATCAGGGTCCTTTGCTTCATATAAGTTTGCCTTGCTTGGTGTGGTAACATTTGAGTGTAGTTCTGACATCCCCATTTTGGGACTTAGCCGATTTTTCGATCAATACCATATGACCCATCAGGGTCCTTTGCTTCATATAAGTTTGCCTTGCTTGATGTGGTAACACATGAGTGTAGTTCTGACATCCCCATTTTGGGACTTAGCCGATTTTTCGATCCATCCCATATGACCCATCAGGGTCCTTTTTCATCATATAAGTTTCCCAAGACTTAGTGCTTTTTTCCTTTGGACACCAATATCACCCTTGCGGGTATCTTTGATCTTCTCACTTTGTATTGGCCGAATGTAGGTCTTGCCATGCCAAACATATAATTGTTCTACACCAAGTCTCTATCTCGTACCGCCAGCTCGGTACATTCGATTAACCTGCCCTTAAGGCACCCGGGACTTAGCCATTTTTTCACATTTTTCATGATTTTGAGGCAACTTTTCTCGACTTTGTCACCTTATATCACCAAGATCCTTTCCCTTTAGCGCTTCACTCTGTTCGTATGATATTTAGCGCTGACTATCACCTTTCTGTCGCTGAGCTCAACTTCTTATTCGGTGCCATAGAGCCAGAGATATTTGGTGTATGCTGTTATAAGGGAAGTTTGTCACTTTTTCAAAGGCCCACTTTGGGACGCCCATATCTCACCTTCAGGTATCTTCGATCTTCTTGTCGTATATGGACGAAACTTAGGCCTTGTCTTGGCCAACTTATAAATGTTCTACGGCCAAGCCGTATCTCTTACCGCCAGCCCGGTATTCATGGACTTAGTTGGATTTTCGCCTCTCGTGGTAACAATTTCAGACTTTGACTCACAATAACACCCGAACGGTCACATGCTAGCGCTTTGCTTGGAAGGAATTATAGTTAGCGCTACCTTTTCTCTTTCCATCGATACCTTGTTCGTTCCATTCCATGCCATACAGCCGAAGTTATGATGTTTCCCGTTTTCCATATCATGTGGAGCTTATGCTCTGGGAAAACCATCTAACACCTGTACCACCCTTTTAGGTACCACCGATCTCGAGACTATGTTCGGGCCAAATATAGGTTATAACATGCCCAACTTATAATTGTTCTACACCAAGTCTCTATCTCTTACCGCCTGCTCGGTATTTTACTCGTAAGTCCAAATTTCACAACTTGTACTTTTTGGCCCAATGTACTCGAGTTTCAATTTTGGTAACATTTTTCGACTTTGACGCTTAATAACTTCCAAATCATGCTAGTTAGCGCTTTGCTTTCTTCTAGTCGTATCTAGCGCTGGGTGTTACCTTTCCAAAACATATCCTAGCTCTACAATCCATGCCATACAGCCGGAGCTACATGGTGCACAAGTCAAATCCATTTTAGCCATGTTTCATTTTTGCTAATTTTTGACCACTCGTATCACCCTTCCAGAGTGGTCCGATCTTCTCGCTTTCTATGGACGACTTTTAGGTCTCGTAGAGGCAAACTTATAAGTATTCTACGTCAACCCGCTATCTCTTACCGCTTGCTCGGTATTCTTGGTCTTGTGTGATTTTTGGCCATTTTGGTATTATTTTTTCCACTTTGTCGCTTAATAACTCAGTTTTGCTCAACACTTAGCGCTTCGGTTGTTTGGGATTATAGTTAGCGCTCGGTTCGACCTTTCCAACACTGATCTAAGCTTGTCGATCCGTTCCATACAGCCTGAGTTATTCGCGATACCGTGTTTCAATCCATTTCTCAAGTCTCGTTTTGGTCCAACTTTGAACCAGCCATATCACCCTGATGGGTACCTCCGATCTTCTCGCTCTATATTGGCCAAAGTTAGGTCTTGTGGTAACGTACTTATGATTGTTCTACGCCGTGTTCGTAGCTCTTATCGTTCGCCCGCTATTTTCGATCATAAGGTGAATTTTCGCCTCTAAACCACCATTTTTCACCTTTGCCCTCTAATATGACCGACTTGCTCAACACCTAGCGCTTCGCTTGGTAGGACACATAGCTAGCGCTCGTCAAGACCTTTCCAACGCATATCCAAGCTTTCCGATCCGAGCCATACAGCCTGAGCTATAGGCGATACCGTTTTTCCCATTTTCTTGGTCACACGCACTTTAGGGTACCCCTTTTTGCCTTTGACCCTTAATACCTCCTCCGGGTCACTAGTAGGCGCTCAGCTTGGTAGGAAACATAGCTAGAGCAGGCCTTCACCTTTCCAAAACTGCCGAAAGTGTACCGATCCGACATCTAGAACCAAAGTTATGGTCATTCCCATCATGCTCTACTTTCATGGTCAACCTCCACCAAGCACACCTAGGTTGGACCAACTTTCACCAACTCATCTCGAACCCCAAATTTGCTTCGACCTACTAGGTTTCCCTAGTAAAGTGGTCAAAACATCCATTACAACACGACTGGTCTTTCTGGTGGTCGACCTAGGCGACTTTGTTCGACGACCACCACCCCATGGAACTAAAAGACGTCCCTTGATACGGACCACCGATACATTTTCCGGCCTGTCTAAACTACACTCATCGAAATTTTTTTGGGTCCCCACCGTCATACAAGTTTGCCTAGGTCAAGTTTTTCTTCCGGATCGGCCGCGGACCTCACTTTTCATTATCTAGGGAGGCCATAGGGCCCCAAAAGGGGTTTTTTAAAATTTTCGACACTTTCGACTTTGGTCGGATTTTTTCCGATTTTGGTCCGACCTAGGGACTTGGTGGTCCAAGGAGCCTCGGGACCAAACTTTTTTCTCAGGGGTCCCTACCTCCATACAACTTTGCCTAGGTAAATTTTTTGTTCCAAATCGACCGCGGATTTCACTTTTCAATATCTGGGGCTCGTGTAGAGTCCGAATATGAGGTTTTCTCATTTTTCGACATTTTCGACTTTTTTCGACTTTTTTCGGGTTTTTCGACCTAGGGGTCCGCCGAACAAATTTTGGGTCAAAAATTTTTATTGATCTAGTCGAAAGTACGCAAAAAGATAAGACTTTTTGCCGAAGACACCATGCCCCGGAACCGACTCCTTCCCCTTCAAAATAGGGGACAAACGTGATTTTTGAAACTTTTCCTTAGGGAGCCCAAGACTTAGAAAATTTTCAAATTCTCGATTTTTCGATTGCGAGCTAGCGCTTTGCGGTCTTCGGCAATGTTGTAGATCTCGACGAGATAAAACTTTTTGGTCAAGGGACATTTTGCCCTCCGACCCCTCCTTCCCCCCGCAAATCGCCCCCCAAAGTGCAATTTTTGCATTTTCACCTCTTTGCATGCACTGTTCGGCCCAAATGGCCACTTTCTATGGGTCTGAGCGCTTTGCGGTCTTCGGCAAACTTTTAGAGCGTACCAAGCCCTAATTATAATTGTTCTACACCAACTTCGTACCTCTTCATCCCTGGCCGCTATTCGCGTACCAAGGTAATTTTTGTTCATTTTATCAACATTTTTCATCTTTGACTGTTTATATCGGCCTTGCCATGAACCGATAGCGCTTCGCTGTGTTCTAACGTAAGTTAGTACTACTCAATACCTTTCCAAATCATGTCTTAGATTGTCATTTGCTTGCTTACAGCCGGAGCTATGAGCGATACCGTAAAAAGTACCGAAACTTGGAAAAATCCTTGGATCGCCCATATCCCCCCTTTGGGGACCAGATATCGAAAAAAGTTCTTATTAAAAAAGTTGCGCCTTAACGTGTTCTAGTTATGCCTAGAACATTTCACTTCGCTAGCTGGCCTGCAACTTAGCCGTAATTGGGATTTTAGGGTGTTCATGGAGGGCCCATTTCCTGCGACTTGGTATCTTTTGGGCCCTATGTTTCTCTAATATCTCCACAAGTTTTCCAGATAGCTTTCTCATACTTTCAGGGTGCCTAGAGCACCTCAAGACCTTTCCAACGCTATGCCGTTTGCCTCGCTCGGACATCTACAGCCGAAGTTATTCGAGGTACACGGTACCTTACCCTGTTTTCTCAGTACTTGGTCAAAAATTTCGATCAGCCATATGACCGACTTGGACAACCCTGAGCGGGTTGGCCCCATATAACTAAACTTTTGTCTCTTGTAGGCAAACTTATAAATGTTCTACGTCAACTCGCTATCTCGTACCGCCTTGACGGTATACTTGGTCCAAGGGCCATTTCCAGCGACTTGGTCGCAATTTCGCTCTAAGTTTCGCTAATACCTTCGTCCGTGGACATGGTGATTTTTTGTTCGTATTTTTCCTTGATAGTCCCACTCAAGACTATTCCATACCAGAGCCAAGCGTCCCGCTAAGTGCCATACAGCCTGAGCAGTAATTCATGAAAGGTACCTCTACCAGTTTTTGCCATACTTGGGTACAAACTTTGTATCGCCCATATCTCCACTTTGGAGGCCAGCCAGCACCTTTGCCCCATATACTTTTTTCTTGGTCATACCATGCACTAAATATAATTGTTCTACGCCAACTTGCTATCTCTTCTCTAACTTGCCGTTGTTCTTGGTCCAAGTCCCATTTCATTCGTTTTCGGACCCATTTTGCTATATGTTTCACTAATAGCTTCGGCCATGGACAAGCTGATATTCTGTTTGTATTTTTGCTTGATAGTCCCACTCAAGACTATTCCAAAACACACCGCAACTTGTCGCTCGGTGGCAAACTGACCGAGTTATAATTCATGAAAGATACCTCAACTTGGTACACCATGTGGTCGGCCCAAACCATATACCGACCAAACGACCGACTTGGAGCACCCTGACCGGGTTGCCCCCATATAATGAAAGTTGCGTCTCTACACGCCCAACTTATGAATATTCTACGCCAAGTCGCTATCTCTTACCGGTAAGCCGGTATTCACCTTCCAAGGGTGATTTTGGTCAAGTGCCATTTCCTGCGACTTGGTCCCCGAATTGGACCATCATCACCTAATATCTCCGTGGTCTTTCAACTCAGCCTCATAAAACTTTCAGGGTAGATAGGTCTCCCCAAGACCTTTCCAACGGTGAGCCGTTTGCCTCGCTCGGCCATCTACAGCCGAAGTTATTAATGGTACTTGGTACCTTACCCTGTTTTTTCCATACTTGTTCGTACTTGGGTACAAACTTTGGATCGCCCATATCTCCACTTTGGAGGCCAGCCAGCACCTTTGCCCCATATACTTTTTTCTTGGTCATACCATGCACTAAATATAATTGTTCTACGCCAACTTGCTATCTCTTCTCTAACTTGCCGTTATTCTTGGTCCAAGTCCCATTTCATTCGTTTTCGGACCCATTTTGCTATATGTTTCACTAATAGCTTCGGCCATGGACAAGCTGATATTCTGTTTGTATTTTTGCTTGATAGTCCCACTCAAGACCATTCCAAAACACACCGCAACTTGTCGCTCGGTGGCAAACTGACCGAGTTATAATTCATGAAAGATACCTCAACTTGGTACACCATGTGGTCGGCCCAAACCATATACCGACCAAACGACCGACTTGGAGCACCCTGACCGGGTTGCCCCCATATAATGAAAGTTGCGTCTCTACACGCCCAACTTATGAATATTCTACGCCAAGTCGCTATCTCTTACCGGTAAGCCGGTATTCACCTTCCAAGGGTGATTTTGGTCAAGTGCCATTTCCTGCGACTTGGTCCCCGAATTGGACCATCATCACCTAATATCTCCGTGGTCTTTCAACTCAGCCTCATAAAACTTTCAGGGTAGATAGGTCTCCCCAAGACCTTTCCAACGGTGAGCCGTTTGCCTCGCTCGGCCATCTACAGCCGAAGTTATTAATGGTACTTGGTGCCTTACCCTGTTTTTTCCATACTTGTTCGTACTTGGGTACAAACTTTGGATCGCCCATATCTCCACTTTGGAGGCCAGCCAGCACCTTTGCCCCATATACTTTTTTCTTGGTCATACCATGCACTAAATATAATTGTTCTACGCCAACTTGCTATCTCTTCTCTAACTTGCCGTTATTCTTGGTCCAAGTCCCATTTCATTCGTTTTCGGACCCATTTTGCTATATGTTTCACTAATAGCTTCGGCCATGGACAAGCTGATATTCTGTTTGTATTTTTGCTTGATAGTCCCACTCAAGACCATTCCAAAACACACCGCAACTTGTCGCTCGGTGGCAAACTGACCGAGTTATAATTCATGAAAGATACCTCAACTTGGTACACCATGTGGTCGGCCCAAACCATATACCGACCAAACGACCGACTTGGAGCACCCTGACCGGGTTGCCCCCATATAATGAAAGTTGCGTCTCTACACGCCCAACTTATGAATATTCTACGCCAAGTCGCTATCTCTTACCGGTAAGCCGGTATTCACCTTCCAAGGGTGATTTTGGTCAAGCGCCATTTCCTGCGACTTGGTCCCCGAATTGGACCATCATCACCTAATATCTCCGTGGTCTTTCAACTCAGCCTCATGAAACTTTCAGGGTAGATAGGTCTCCCCAAGACCTTTCCAACGGTGAGCCGTTTGCCTCGCTCGGCCATCTACAGCCGAAGTTATTAATGGTACTTGGTACCTTACCCTGTTTTTTCCATACTTGTTCGTACTTGGGTACAAACTTTGGATCGCCCATATCTCCACTTTGGAGGCCAGCCAGCACCTTGGCCCCATATACTTTTTTGTTGGTGATACCATGCACCAAATATAATTGTTCTACGCAAGAAATGCATGGGATCCATGCAGCATCCCATTCATCTCGCAGCATCCTAACATATGAATTTCTAAGAATTTATGAAAAATTGACTAAGTCCGAGATGCCTTTAAGTAGGGATGCTGTATTAAAATGGGAGATGAAGAAGATCAAGATTCATCTCCATGCAGCATCCCATTCATCTCGCAGCATCCTAACATATGAATTGTTTAGAATTTATGAAAAATCGACTAAGTCCGAGATGCCTTTAGGTAGGGATGCTGTATCGAGATGGGAGATGAAGAAGATCAAGATTCATCTCCATCCAGCATCCCATTCATCTCGCAGCATCCTAACATATGAATTGTTTAGAATTTATGAAAAATCGACTAAGTCCGAGATGCCTTTAAGTAGGGATGCTGTATCGAGATGGGAGATGAAGAAGATCAAGATTCATCTCCATGCAGCATCCCATTCATCTCCCAGCATCCTAACATATGAATTTCTTAGAATTTATGAAAAATCGACTAAGTCCGAGATGCCCTTAAGTAGGGATGCTGTATTGAGATGGGAGATGTAGGAGATCAAGATTCATCTCCATGCAGCAACCCATTCATCTCCCAGCATCCTAACATATGAATTTCTTAGAATTTATGAAAAATCGACTAAGTCCGAGAAGCTTTTAAGTAGGGATGCTGTATTAAGATGGGAGATGTAGGAGATCAAGATTCATCTCCATGCAGCATCCCATTCATCTCGCAGCATCCTAACATATGTTTTTCTTAGAATTTATGAAAAATCGACTAAGTCCGAGATGCCTTTAAGTAGGGATGCTGTATTAAGATGGGAGATGAAGCAGATCAAGATTCATCTCCATGCAGCATTCCCTTCATCTCGCAGCATCCTAACATATGTTTTTCTTAGAATTTATGAAAAATAGACTAAGTCCGAGATGCATTTAAGTAGGGATGCTGTATTAAGATTGGAGATGAAGAAGATCAAGATTCATCTCCATGCAGCATCCTATTCATCTTACAGCATCCTAACATGTGTTTTTCTTAGAATTTATGAAAAATCGACTAAGTCCGAGATGCATTTAAGCAGGGATGCTGTATTGAGATGGGAGATGAAGGAGATCAAGATTCATCTCCATGCAGCATCCCATTCATCTCGCAGCATCCTTACATATGTTTTTCTTAGAATTTATGAAAAATCGACTAAGTCCGAGATGCCTTTAAATAGGGATGCTGTATTAAGATGGGAGATGTAGAAGATCAAGATTCATCTCCATGCAGCATCCCATTCATCTCCCAGCATCCTAACATATGAATTTCTATGAATTTATGAAAAATCGACTAAGTCCGAGATGCCTTCAAGAAGGGATGTTGTATTAAGATGGGAGATGGAGAAGATCAAGATTCATCTCAATGCAGCATCTCATTCATCTCGCAGCATCCTAACATATGATTTTCTTAGAATTTATGAAAAATCGACTAAGTCCGAGATGGCTTTAAGTAGGGATGCTGTATTGAGATGAGAGATGTAGGAGATCAATATTCATCTGCATGCAGCATCCCATTCATCTCCCAGCATCCTAACATATGAATTTCTTAGAATTTATGAAAAATCGACTAAGTCCGAGATGCCTTTAAGAATGGATGCTGTATTGAGATGGGAGATGAAGAAGATCGAGATTCATCTCTATGCAGCATCCCATTCATCTCGCAGCATCCTTTCATATGAATTTCTTAGAATTTATGAAAAATTGACTAAGTCCGAGATGCCTTCAAGAAGGGATGCTGTATTGAGATGGGAGATGAAGAAGATCAAGATTCATCTCCATGCAGCATCCCATTCATCGCGCAGCATCCTAACATATGTTTTTCTTATAATTTATGAAAAATCGACTAAGTCCGAGATGCCTTTAAGTAGGGATGCTGTATTAAGATGAGAGATGAAGAAGATCAAGATTCATCTCCATGCAGCATCCCATTCATCTCGCAGCATCCTAACATATGTTTTTCTTAGAATTTATGAAAAATCGACTAAGTCCGAGATGGCTTTAAGTAGGGATGCTGTATTGAGATGAGAGATGTAGGAGATCAAGATTCATCTCCATGCAGCATCCCATTCATCTCGCAGAATCCTAACATATGAATTTCTAAGAATTTATGAAAAATCGACTAAGTCCGAGATGGCTTTAAGTAGGGATGCTGTATTAAGATGGTAGATGTAGGAGATCAAGATGCATCTCCATGCAGCATCCCATTCATCTCGCAGCATCCTAACATATGAATTTCTATGAATTTATGAAAAATCGACTAAGTCCGAGATGGCTTTAAGTAGGGATGCTGTATTAAGATGGGAGATGTAGAAGATCAAGATTCATCTCCATGCAGCATCCCATACATCTCGCAGCATCCTAACATATGTTTTTCTTAGAATTTATGAAAAATCGACTAAGTCCGAGATGCCTTTAAGTAGGGATGCTGTATTGAGATGGGAGATGTAGAAGATCAAGATTCATCTCCATGCAGCATCCCATTCATCTCCCAGCATCCTAACATATGTTTTTCTTAGAATTTATGAAAAATCGACTAAGTCCGAGATGCCTTTAGGTAGGGATGCTGTATTGAGATGGGAGATGTAGGAGATCAAGATACATCTCCATGCAACATCCCATTCATCTCGCAGCATCCTAACATATGTTTTTCTTAGAATTTATGAAAAATCGACTTAGTCCGAAATGCCTTTAAGTAGGGATGCTGTTTTGAGATGGGAGATGAAGAAGATCAAGATTTATCTACATGCAGCATCCCATTCATCTCGCAGCATCCTAACATATGTTTTTCTTAGAATTTATGAAAAATCGACTAAGTCCGAGATGCCTTTAAGTAGGGATGCTGTATTAAGATGGGAGATGAAGAAGATCAAGATTCTTCCCCATGCAGCATCCCATTCATCTCGCAGCATCCTAACATATGATTTTCTTAGAATTTATGAAAAATCAACTAAGTTCGAGATGCCTTTAAGTAGGGATGCTGTATTAATATGGGAGGTGAAAAAGATCAAGATTCATCTCCATGCAGCATCCCATTCATCTCGCAGCATCCTAACATATGTTTTTTTTTTAGAATTTATGAAAAATCGACTAAGTCCGAGATGCCTTTAAGTAGGGATGCTGTTTTGAGATGGGAGATGAAGAAGATCAAGATTTATCTACATGCAGCATCCCATTCATCTCTCAGCATCCTAACATATGAATTTCTTAGAATTTATGAAAAATCGACTAAGTCCGAGATGCCTTTAAGTAGGGATGCTGTATTAAGATGGGAGATGATGGAGATCAAGATTCATCTCCATGCAGCATCTCATTCATCTCGCAGCATCCTAACATATGTTTTTCTTAGAATTTATGAAAAATCGACTAAGTCCGAGATGCCTTCAAGAAGGGATGCTGTTTTGAGATGGGAGATGAAGAAGATCAAGATTTATCTACATGCAGCATCCCATTCATCTCGCAGCATCCTAACATATGTTTTTCTTAGAATTTATGAAAAATCGACTAAGTCCGAGATGCTTTTAAGTAGGGATGCTGTATTAAGATGGGAGATGAAGAAGATCAAGATTCATCTCCATGCAGCATCCCATTCATCTCGCAGCATCCTAACATATGTTTTACTTCGAATTTATGAAAAATCGACTAAGTCCGAGATGCCTTCAAGTAGGGACGCTGTATAAAGATGGGAGATGGAGAAGATCAAGATTCATCTCCATGCAGCATCCCATTCATCTCCCAGCATCCTAACATATGAATTTCTATGAATTCCTGAAAAATCGACTAAGTCCGAGATGCCTTTAAGTAGGGATGCTGTATTAAGATGGGAGATGAAGAAGATCAAGATTCATCTCCATGCAGCATCCCATTCATCTCCCAGCATCCTAACATATGAATTTCTTAGAATTTATGAAAAATCGACTAAGTCCGAGATGCCTTTAAGTAGGGATGCTGTTTTAAGATGGGAGATGAAGAAGATCAAGATTCATCTCCATGCAGCATCTTATTCATCTCGCAGCATCCTAACATATGTTTTTCTTAGAATTTATGAAAAATCGACTAAGTCCGAGATGCCTTTAAGTAGGGATGCTGTATTAAGATGGGAGATGAAGAAGATCAAGATTCATCTCCATGCAGCATCCCATTCATCTCGCAGCATCCTAACATATGATTTTCTTAGAATTTATGAAAAATCGACTAAGTCCGAGATGCCTTCAATAAGGGATGCTGTATTGAGATGGGAGATGAAGAAGATCAAGATTCATCTCCATGCAGCATCCCATTCATTTCCCAGCATCCTTACATATGAATTTCTTAGAGTTTATGAAAAATCGACTAAGTCCGAGATGCCTTTAAGTAGGGATGCTGTATTGAGATGGGAGATGAAGAAGATCAAGATTCATCTCCATGCAGCATCCCATTCATCTCGCAGCATCCTAACATATGTTTTTCTTAGAATTTATGAAAAATCGACTAAGTCCGAGATGCCTTTAAGTAGGGATGCTGTATTAAGATGGGAGATGACGAAGATCAAGATTCATCTCCATGCAGCATCCCATTCATCTCGCAGCATCCTAACATATGTTTTTCTTAGAATTTATGAAAAATCGACTAAGTCCGAGATGCCTTTAAGTAGGGATGCTGTATTAAGACGGGAGATGAAGAAGATCAAGATTCATCTCCATGCAGCATCTTATTCATCTCGCAGCATCCTAACATATGTTTTTCTTAGAATTTATGAAAAATCGACTAAGTCCGAGATGCCTTTAAGAAGGGATGCTGTATTAAGATGGGAGATGAAGAAGATCAAGATTCATCTCCATGCAGCATCTCATTCATCTCCCAGCATCCTAACATATGTTTTTCTTAGAATTTATGAAAAATCGACTAAGTCCGAGATGCCTTTAAGAAGGGATGCTGTATTGAGATGGGAGATGTAGGAGATCAAGATTCATCTCCATGCAGCATCCCATTCATCTCGCAGCATCCTAACATATCAATTTCTTAGAATTTATGAAAAATCGACTAAGTCCGAGATGCCTTTAAGTAGGGATGCTGTATTGAAATGGGAGATGTAGGAGATCAAGATTCATCTCCATGCAGCATCTCATTCATCTCCCAGCATCCTAACATATGTTTTTCTTAGAATTTATGAAAAATCGACTAAGTCCGAGATGCCTTTAAGTAGGGATGCTGTATTGAGATGGGAGATGTAAGAGATCAAGATTCATCTCCATGCAGCATCCCATTCATCTCCCAGCATCCTAACGTATGTTTTTCTAAGAATTTATGAAAAATCGACTTAGTCCGAGATGCCTTTAAGTAGGGATGCTGTATTGAGATGGGAGATGTAGGAGATCAAGATTCATCTCCATGCAGCATCTCATTCATCTCCCAGCATCCTAACATATGTTTTTCTTAGAATTTATGAAAAATCAACTAAGTCCGAGATGCCTTTAAGTAGGGATGCTGTATTGAGATGGGAGATGTAGGAGATCAAGATTCATCTCCATGCAGCATCTCATTCATCTCCCAGCATCCTAACATATGTTTTTCTTAGAATTTATGAAAAATCGACTAAGTCCGAGATGCCTTTAAGTAGGGATGCTGTATTAAGATGGGAGATGAAGAAGATCAAGATTCATCTCCATTCAGCATCCCATTCATCTCGCAGCATCCTAACATATGTTTTTCTTCGATTTTATGAAAAATCGACTAAGTCCGAGATGCCTTCAAGTAGGGACGCTGTATTAAGATGGGAGATGAAGAAGATCAAGATTCATCTCCATGCAGCATCCCATTCGTCTCGCATCATCCTTACATATGTTTTTCTTAGAATTTATGAAAAATCGACTAAGTCCGAGATGCCTTTAAGTAGGGATGCTGTATTAAGATGGGAGATGAAGAAGATCAAGATTCATCTCCATGCAGCATCCCATTCATCTCGCAGCATCCTAACATATGTTTTTCTTAGAATTTATGAAAAATCGACTAAGTCCGAGATGCCTTTAAGTAGGGATGCTGTATTAAGATGGGAGATGAAGAAGATCAAGATTCATCTCCATGCAGCATCCCATTCATCTCGCAGCATCCTAACATATGAATTTCTTAGAATTTATGAAAAATCGACTAAGTCCGAGATGCCTTTAAGCAGGGATGCTGTATTAAGATGGGAGATGAAGAAGATCAAGATTCATCTCCATGCTGCATCCCATTCATCTCGCAGCATCCTAACATATGTTTTTCTTAGAATTTATGAAAAATCGACTAAGTCCGAGATGCCTTTAAGTAGGGACGCTGTATTAAGATGGGAGATGAAGAAGATCAAGATTCATCTCCATGCAGCATCCCATTCGTCTCGCATCATCCTTACATATGTTTTTCTTAGAATTTATGAAAAATCGACTAAGTCCGAGATGACTTTAAGTAGGGATGCTGTATTAAGATGGGAGATGAAGAAGATCAAGATTCATCTCCATGCAGCATCCCATTCATCGCCCAGCATCCTAACATATGTTTTTCTTAGAATTTATTAAAAATCGACTAAGTCCGAGATGCCTTTAAGTAGGGATGCTGTATTAAGATGGGAGATGTAGAAGATCAAGATTCATCTCCATGCAGCATCCCATTTACCACGCAGCATCCTAACATATGTTTTTCTTAGAATTTATGAAAAATCGACTAAGTCCGAGATGCCTTTAAGTAGGGATGCTGTATTAAGATGGGAGATGTAGAAGATCAAGATTCATCTCCATGCAGCATCCCATTTACCACGCAGCATCCTAACATATGTTTTTCTTAGAATTTATGTAAAACCGACTAAGTCCGAGATGCCTTTAAGTAGGGATGCTGTATTAAGATGGGAGAAGATGAAGATCAAGATTCATCTCCATGCAGCATTCCATTCATCTCGCAGCATCCTAACATATGTTTTTCTTAGAATTTATGTAAAACCGACTAAGTCCGAGATGCCTCTAAGTAAGGATGCTGTTTTAAGATGGGAGATGAAGAAGATCAAGATTCATCTGCATGCAGCATCCCATTCATCTCCCAGCATCCTAACATATGAATTTCTTAGAATTTATGAAAAATCGACTAAGTCCGAGATGCCTTTAAGTAGGGATGCTGTATTAAGATGGGAGATGAAGAAGATCAAGATTCATCTCCATGCAGCATCCCATTCATCTCCCAGCATCCTAACATATGAATTTCTTAGAATTTATGAAAAATCGACTAAGTCCGAGATGCCTTTAAGTAGGGATGCTGTATTAAGATGGGAGATGAAGAAGATCAAGATTCATCTCCATGCAGCATCCCATTCATCTCCCAGCATCCTAACATATGAATTTCTATGAATTTATGAAAAATCGACTAAGTCCGAGATGCCTTTAAGTAGGGATGCTGTATTGAGATGGGAGATGTAGGAGATCAAGATTCATCTCCATGCAGCATCCCATTCATCTCCCAGCATCCTAACATATCAATTTCTTAGAATTTATGAAAAATCGACTAAGTCCGAGATGCCTTTAAGTAGGGATGCTGTATTAAGATGGGAGATGAAGAAGATCGAGATTCATCTCCATGCAGCATCCCATTCATCTCCCAGCATCCTAACATATGAATTTCTATGAATTCCTGAAAAATCGACTAAGTCCGAGATGCCTTTAAGTAGGGATGCTGTATTAAGATGGGAGATGAAGAAGATTAGGATTCATCTCCATGCAGCATCCCATTCTTCTCGCAGCATCCTAACATATGAATTTCTATGAATTTATGAAAAAACGACTAAGTCCGAGATGCCTTTAAGTAGGGATGCTGTATTGAGATGGGAGATGAAGAAGATCAAAATTCATCTCCATGCAGCATCCCATTCATCTCGCAGCATCCTAACATATGTTTTTCTTAGAATTTATGAAAAATCGACTAAGTCCGAGATGCCTTTAAGTAGGGATGCTGTATTAAGATGGGAGATGTAGAAGATCAAGATTCATCTCCATGCAGCATCCCATTTACCACGCAGCATCCTAACATATGTTTTTCTTAGAATTTATGAAAAATCGACTAAGTCCGAGATGCCTTTAAGTAGGGATGCTGTATTAAGATGGGAGAAGATGAAGATCAAGATTCATCTCCATGCAGCATTCCATTCATCTCGCAGCATCCTAACATATGTTTTTCTTAGAATTTATGTAAAACCGACTAAGTCCGAGATGCCTCTAAGTAAGGATGCTGTTTTAAGATGGGAGATGAAGAAGATCAAGATTCATCTGCATGCAGCATCCCATTCATCTCCCAGCATCCTAACATATGAATTTCTTAGAATTTATTAAAAATCGACTAAGTCCGAGATGCCTCTAAGTAAGGATGCTGTTTTAAGATGGGAGATGAAGAACATCAAGATTCATCTCCATGCAGCATCCCATTCATCTCACAGCATCCTAACATATGTTTTTCTTAGAATTTATGAAAAATCGACTAAGTCCGAGATGCCTTTAAGTAGGGATGGTGTATTAAGACGGGAGATGAAGAAGATCAAGATTCATCTCCATGCAGCATCCCATGCATCTCCCAGCATCCTAACATGTGAATTTCTTAGAATTTATGAAAAATCGACAAAGTCCGAGATGCCTCTAAGTAGGGATGCTGTATTATGATGGGAGATGAAGAAGATCAAGATTCATCTCCATGCAGCATCCCATTCATCTCCCCAGCATCCTAACATGTGAATTTTTTTAGAATTTAAGAAAAATCGACTAAGTCCGAGATGCCTTTAAGTAGGGATGCTGTATTAAGATGGGAGATGAAGAAGATCAAGATTCATCTCCAGACAGCATCTCATTCATCTCGCAGCATCCAAACATATGTTTTTCTTCGAATTTATGAAAAATCGACTTTGTCCGAGATGCCTTTAAGTAGGGATGCTGTATTAAGATGGGAGATGAAGAAGATCAAGATTCATCTTCATGCAGCATCCCATTCATCTCCCAGCATCCTTACATATGAATTTCTTAGATGAAGATCAAGATATATCTCCATGCAGCATCCCATTCATCTCGCAGCATCCCAACATATGTTTTACTTAGAATTTATGAAAAATCGACTAAGTCCGAGATGCCTTTAAGTAGGGATGCTGTATTAAGATGGGAGATGAAGAAGATCAAGATTCAGCTCCATGCAGCATCCCATTCATCTCCCAGCATCCTAACATATAAATTTCTTAGAATTTATGAAAAATCGACTAAGTCCAAAATGCCTCTAAGTAGAGATGCTGTATTAAGATGGGAGATGAAGAAGTTCAAGATTCATCTTTATGCAGCATCCCATTCATCTCCCAGCATCCTAACATATGAATTTCTTAGAATTCATGAAAAATCGACTAAGTCCGAGATGCCTGTAAGTAGGGATGCTGTATTGAGATGGGAGATGAAGAAGATCAAGATTCATCTCCATGCAGCATCCCATTAATCTCGCAGCATCCTTACATATGTTTTTCTTAGAATTTATGAAAAATCGACTAAGTCCGAGATGCCTTTAAGTAGGGATGCTGTATTGAGATGGGAGATGAAGAAGATCAAGATTCATCTCCATGCAGCATCCCATTCATCTCGCAGCATCATAACATATGTTTTTCTTAGAATTTATGAAAAATCGACTAAGTCCGAGATGCCTTCAAGTAGGGATGCTGTATTAAGATGGGAGATGAAGAAGATCAAGATTCATCTCCATGCAGCATCCCATTCATCTCGCAGCATCCTAACATATGTTTTTCTTAGAATTTATGAAAAATCGACTAAGTCCGAGATGCCTTTAAGTAGGGATGCTGTATTAAAATGGGAGATGAAGAAGATCAAGATTCATCTCCGTGCAGCATCCCATTCATCTCCCAGCATCCTAACTTATGTTTTTCTTAGAATTTATGAAAAATCGACTAAGTCCGAGATGCCTTTAAGTAGGGATGCTGTATTAAGATGGGAGATGAAGAAGATCAAGATTCATCTCCATGCAGCATCCCATTCATCTCGCAGCAACCTAACATATGTTTTTCTTAGAATTTATGAAAAATCGCTTAAGTCCGAGATGCCTTTAAGTAGGGATGCTCTATTAAGATGGGAGCTGAAGAAGATCAAGATTCATCTCCATGCAGCATCCCATTCATCTCCCAGCATCCTAACATATGAATTTCTTAGAATTCATGAAAAATCGACTAAGTCCGAGATGCCTGTAAGTAGGGATGCTGTATTGAGATGGGAGATGAAGAAGATCAAGATTCATCTCCATGCAGCATCCCATTAATCTCGCAGCATCCTTACATATGTTTTTCTTAGAATTTATGAAAAATCGACTAAGTCCGAGATGCCTTTAACTAGGGATGCTGTATTAAGATGGGAGATGAAGAAGATCAAGATTCATCTCCATGCAGCATCCCATTCATCTCGCAGCATCCTAACATATGTTTTTCTTAGAATTTATGAAAAATCGACTAAGTCCGAGATGCCTTTAAGTAGGGATGCTGTATTAAAATGGGAGATGAAGAAGATCAAGATTCATCACCGTGCAGCATCCCATTCATCTCCCAGCATCCTAACTTATGTTTTTCTTAGAATTTATGAAAAATCGACTAAGTCCGAGATGCCTTTAAGTAGGGATGCTGTATTAAGATGGGAGATGAAGAAGATCAAGATTCATCTCCATGCAGCATCCCATTCATCTCGCAGCAACCTAACATATGTTTTTCTTAGAATTTATGAAAAATCGACTAAGTCCGAGATGCCTTTAAGTAGGGATGCTCTATTAAGATGGGAGCTGAAGAAGATCAAGATTCATCTCCATGCAGCATCCCATTCATCTCCCAGCATCTCAACATATGAATTTCTTAGAATTCATGAAAAATCGACTAAGTCCGAGATGCCTGTAAGTAGGGATGCTGTATTGAGATGGGAGATGAAGAAGATCAAGATTCATCTCCATGCAGCATCCCATTAATCTCGCAGCATCCTTACATATGTTTTTCTTAGAATTTATGAAAAATCGACTAAGTCCGAGATGCCTCTAAGTAGGGATGCTGTATTGAGATGGGAGATGTAGGAGATCAAGATTCATCTCCATGCAGCATCCCATTCATCTCGCAGCATCCTAACATATGTTTTTCTTAGAATTTATGAAAAATCGACTAAGTCCGAGATGCCTTTAAGTAGGGATGCTGTATTAAGATGGGAGATGAAGAAGATCAAGATTAATCTCCGTGCAGCATCCCATTCATCTCGCAGCATCCTAACATATGTTTTTCTTAGAATTTATGAAAAATCGACTAAGTCCGAGATGCCTTTAAGTAGGGATGCTGTATTAAGATGGGAGATGTAGAAGATCAAGATTCATCTCCATGCAGCATCCCATTCATCTCGCAGCATCCTAACATATGATTTTCTTAGAATTTATGAAAAATCGACTAAGTCCGAGATGCCTTTAAGTAGGGATGCTGTATTAAGATGGAAGATGAAAAAGATCAAGATTCATCTCACAACAGCATCCCATTCATCTCGCAGCATCCTAACATATGTTTTTCTAGGAGATTATGAAAAATCGACTAAGTCCGAGATGCCTTTAAGTAGGGATGCTGTATTGAGATGGGAGATGAAGAAGATCAAGATTCATCTCCATGCAGCATCCTATTCACCTCCCAGAATCCTAACATATGAATTTCTTAGAATTTATGAAAAATCGACTAAGTCCGAGATGGCTTTAAGTAGGGATGCTGTATTAAGATGGGAGATGTAGGAGATCAAGATTCATCTCCATGCAGCATCCCATTCATCTCCCAGCATCCTAACATATGTTTTTCTATGAATTTATGAAAAATCGACTAAGTCCGAGATGCCTTTAAGTAGGGATGCTGTATTGAGATGAGAGATGTAGGAGATCAAGATTCATCTCCATGCAGCATCCCATTCATCTCGCAGCATCCTAACATATGTTTTTCTTAGAATTTATGAAAAATCGACTAAGTCCGAGATGCCTTTAAGTAGGGATGCTGTATTAAGATGGGAGATGAAGAAGATCAAGATTCATCTCCATGCAGCATCCCATTCATCTCCCAGCATCCTAACATATGAATTTCTTAGAATTTATGAAAAATCGACTAAGTCCGAGATGGCTTTAAGTAGGGATGCTGTATTAAGATGGGAGATGTAGGAGATCAAGATGCATCTCCATGCAGCATCCCATTCATCTCCCAGCATCCTAACATATGAATTTCTTAGAATTTATGAAAAATCGACTAAGTCCGAGATGCCTTTAAGTAGGGATGCTGTATTAAGATGGGAGATGAAGAAGATCAAGATTCATCTCCATGCAGCATCCCATTCATCTCCCAGCATCCTAACATATGAATTTCTTAGAATTTATGAAAAATCGACTAAGTCCGAGATGCCTTTAAGTAGGGATGCTGTATTAAGATGGGAGATGAAGAAGATCAAGATTCATCTCCATGCAGCATCCCATTCATCTCGCAGCATCCTAACATATGAATTTCTAAGAATTTATGAAAAATCGACTAAGTCCGAGATGCCTTTAAGTAGGGATGCTGTATTGAGATGGGAGATGTAGAAGATCAAGATTCATCTCGATGCACCATCCCATTCATCTCGCAGCATCCTAACATATGAATTTCTTAGAATTTATGAAAAATCGACTATGTCCGAGATGCCTTTAAGTAGGGATGCTGTATTAAGATGGGAGATGAAGAAGATCAAGATTCATCTCCATGAAGCATCCCATTCATCTCGCAGCATCCTAACATATGTTTTTCTTAGAATTTATGAAAAATCGACTAAGTCCGAGATGCCTTTAAGTAGGGATGCTGTATTAAGATGGGAGATGAAGAAGATCAAGATTAATCTCCATGCAGCATCCCATTCATCTCGCAGCATCCTAACATATGTTTTTCTTAGAATTTATGAAAAATCGACTAAGTCCGAGATGCCTTTAAGTAGGGATGCTGTATTAAGATGGGAGATGTAGAAGATCAAGATTCATCTCCATGCAGCATCCCATTCATCTCGCAGCATCCTAACATATGATTTTCTTAGAATTTATGAAAAATCGACTAAGTCCGAGATGCCTTTAAGTAGGGATGCTGTATTAAGATGGAAGATGAAAAAGATCAAGATTCATCTCACAACAGCATCCCATTCATCTCGCAGCATCCTAACATATGAATTTCTATGAATTTATGAAAAATCGACTAAGTCCGAGATGCCTTTAAGTAGGGATGCTGTATTGAGATGGGAGATGGAGTAGATCAAGATTCATCTCCATGCAGCATCCCATTCATCTCGCAGCATCCTAACATATGAATTTCTATGAATTTATGAAAAATCGACTAAGTCCGAGATGGCTTTAAGTAGGGATGCTGTATTAAGATGGGAGATGTAGGAGATCAAGATGCATCTCCATGCAGCATCCCATTCATCTCGCAGCATCCTAACATATGAATTTCTATGAATTTATGAAAAATCGACTAAGTCCGAGATGCCTTTAAGTTAGGATGCTGTATTAAGATGGGAGATGAAGAAGATCAAGATTCATCTCCATGCAGCATCCCATTCATCTCCCAGCATCCTAACATATGAATTTCTTAGAATTTATGAAAAATCGACTAAGTCCGAGATGCCTTTAAGTAGGGATGCTGTATTAAGATGGGAGATGAAGAAGATCAAGATTCATCTCCATGCAGCATCCCATTCATCTCCCAGCATCCTAACATATGAATTTCTTAGAATTTATGAAAAATCGACTAAGTCCGAGATGCCTTTAAGTAGGGATGCTGTATTAAGATGGGAGATGAAGAAGATCAAGATTCATCTCCATGCAGCATCCCATTCATCTCCCAGCATCCTAACATATGAATTTCTATGAATTTATGAAAAATCGACTAAGTCCGAGATGCCTTTAAGTAGGGATGCTGTATTGAGATGGGAGATGTAGGAGATCAAGATTCATCTCCATGCAGCATCCCATTCATCTCCCAGCATCCTAACATATGAATTTCTATGAATTTATGAAAAATCGACTAAGTCCGAGATGCCTGTAAGTAGGGATGCTGTATTAAGATGGGAGATGAAGAAGATCAAGATTCATCTCCATGCAGCATCCCATTCATCTCCCAGCATCCTATTATATGAATTTCTATGAATTTATGAAAAATCGACTAAGTCCGAGATGCCTTCAAGTAGGGATGCTGTATTGAGTTGGGAGATGTAGGAGATCAAGATTCATCTCCATGCAGCATCCCATTCATCTCCCAGCATCCTAACATATGAATTTCTTAGAATTTATGAAAAATCGACTAAGTCCGAGATGCCTTCAAGTAGGGATGCTGTATTAAGATGGGAGATGAAGAAGATCAAGATTCATCTCCATGCAGCATCCCATTCATCTCGCAGCATCCTAACATATGAATTTCTTAGAATTTATGAAAAATCGACTAAGTCCGAGATGCCTTTAATTAGGAATGCTGTATTGAGATGGGAGATGTAGGAGATCAAGATTCATCTCCATGCAGCATCCCATTCATCTCCCAGCATCCTAACATATCAATTTCTTAGAATTTATGAAAAATCGACTAAGTCCGAGATGCCTTTAAGTAGGGATGCTGTATTGAGATGGGAGATGGAGAAGATCAAGATTCATCTCAATGCAGCATCCCATGCATCTCCCAGCATCCTAACATATGAATTTCTTAGAATTTATGAAAAATCGACTAAGTCCGAGATGCCTTTAAGTAGGGATGCTGTATTGAGATAAGAGATGAAGAAGATCAAGATTTATCTCCATGCAGCATCCCATTCATCTCGCAGCATCCTAACATATGTTTTTCTTAGAATTTATGAAAAATCGACTAAGTCCGAGATGCCTTTAAGTATGGATGCTGTATTAAGATGGGAGATGAAGAAGATCAAGATTCATCTCCATGCAGCATCCCATTCATCTCTTAGCATCCAAACATATGTTTTTCTTAGAATTTATGAAAAATCGACTAAGTCCGAGATGCCTTTAAGTAGGGATGCTGTTTTGAGATGGGAGATGGAGAAGATCAAGATTCATCTCCACGCAGCATCCCATTCATCTCGCAGCATCCTAACATATGAATATCATAGAATTTATGAAAAATCGACTAAGTCCGAGATGCCTTCAAGTAGGGATGCTGTTTTGAGATGGGAGATGTAGGAGATCAAGATTCATCTCCATGCAGCATCCCATTCATCTCGCAGCATCCAAACATATGATTTTCTTAGAATTTATTAAAAATCGACTAAGTCCGAGATGCCTTTAAGCAGGGATGCTGTATTAAGATGGGAGAAGAAGAAGATCAAGATTCATCTCCATGCAGCATCCCATTTATCTCGCAGCATCCTAACTTATGTTTTTCTTAGAATTTATGAAAAATCGACTAAGTCCGAGATGCCTTTAAGTAG
>NW_026689824.1:102500-182919 GCF_943734765.1 Anopheles ziemanni | reverse complement strand
CCTTTCCAAGTATTTCGGAGTGATTTCTAGCATCTCCAAAGTACATTTTCGGTCTTTCCAAGTATTTCGGAGTGATTTTCAAGCATCTCTAAAGTACATTTTCGGCCTTTCCAAGTATTTCGGAGTGATTTTCAAGCATCTTTAAAGTACATTTTCGGTCTTTCCAAGTATTTCGGGGTGATTTTCAAGCTTCTTTAAAGTACATTTTCAGTTATTCCAAGTATTTGGAAGTGATTTTCAAGCCTCGCCAAAGAACATTTTCAGTCTTTCCAAGTATTTGGGGGGCTTTTCAAGCATCTCCAAAGGACAATTTTGAGCTTTTCAAGTATTTTGAGTGATTTTCAAGAATCTCCAAAGTATATTCTCAGTATTTTCAAGTACTTCTAAGCGATATTTGAGCATCTCCATAGTACATTTTCGGTCTTTCCAAGTACTTGGAAAAGATTTTCAAGCATCTCCAAAGTACATTTTCGGTCTTTTTAAGGACTTAAGGGGTATTTTTATGCTCTTTGATAGATATTTAAACTAAACCATGCAGATTACCATCCAGCATGCAAATTTTTGTGCTTAACTTGGAAGTTTATACTTGAAATCAGCAATTTTGTTTTGAAAAAAACCTCAAAAACTGCCTATCTTTGAACGCTTGTAACTTTTTTGTCTTTCGTCCTACGTTAAATTTGACCCCCATGTTGACGGTTTTACGTCAAATTTCCTTTCTTTTGCTGAAAACGGCGTCCTTTTATCTCTTCTAGTTTTCGAGCTATTCACGTTTAAAGTTGGAGGTTTTTTCAGAAAAAGAGCATTTACGTTATTTCGGCCCGAATTGAGCTATCGAGCTAGGCATTCCTCTAAGCATTTCGCCTAGCTTCTTTGGTCATTTTGAACGTTTCCAACGAGCATTTTCGGTCTTTCCAAGTATTTCGGAGTGATTTTCAAGCATCTCCAAAGTACATTTTCGGGCTTTCCAAGTTTTTGGGAGTGATTTCCAAGCATCTTTAAAGTACATTTTCGGTCTTTCCAAGTATTTCGGGGTGATTTTCAAGCTTCTTTAAAGTACATTTTCAGTTATTCCAAGTATTTGGAAGTGATTTTCAAGCCTCGCCAAAGAACATTTTCAGTCTTTCCAAGTATTTGGGGGGCTTTTCAAGCATCTCCAAAGGACAATTTTGAGCTTTTCAAGTATTTTGAGTGATTTTCAAGAATCTCCAAAGTATATTTTCGGCCTTTCCAAGTATTTCGGAGTGATTTTCTAGCATCTCCAAAGTACATTTTCGGTCTTTCCAAGTATTTCGGAGTGATTTTCAAGCATCTCTAAAGTACATTTTCGGCCTTTCCAAGTATTTCGGAGTGATTTTCAAGCATCTTTAAAGTACATTTTCGGTCTTTCCAAGTATTTCGGGGTGATTTTCAAGCTTCTTTAAAGTACATTTTCAGTTATTCCAAGTATTTGGAAGTGATTTTCAAGCCTCGCCAAAGAACATTTCAGTCTTTCCAAGTATTTGGGGGGCTTTTCAAGCATCTCCAAAGGACAATTTTGAGCTTTTCAAGTATTTTGAGTGATTTTCAAGAATCTCCAAAGTATATTCTCAGTATTTTCAAGTACTTCTAAGCGATATTTGAGCATCTCCATAGTACATTTTCGGTCTTTCCAAGTACTTGGAAAAGATTTTCAAGCATCTCCAAAGTACATTTTCGGTCTTTTAAGGACTTAAGGGGTATTTTTATGCTCTTTGATAGATATTTAAACTAAACCATGCAGATTACCATCCAGCATGCAAATTTTTGTGCTTAACTTGGAAGTTTATACTTGAAATCAGCAATTTTGTTTTGAAAAAAACCTCAAAAATTGCCTATCTTTGAACGCTTGTAACTTTTTTGTCTTTCGTCCTACGTTAAATTTGACCCCCATGTTGACGGTTCTACGTCAAATTTCCTTTCTTTTGCTGAAAACGGCGTCCTTTTATCTCTTCTAGTTTTCGAGCTATTCACGTTTAAAGTTGGAGGTTTTTTCAGAAAAAGAGCATTTACGTTATTTCGGCCCGAATTGAGCTATCGAGCTAGGCATTCCTCTAAGCATTTCGCCTAGCTTCTTTGGTCATTTTGAACGTTTCCAACGAGCATTTTCGGTGTTTCCAAGTATTTCGGAGTGATTTTCAAGCATCTCCTAAGTACATTTTCGGGCTTTCCAAGTATTTGGGAGTGATTTTCAAGCACCTCCAAAGTATATTTTCGGTCTTTCCAAGTATTTCGGAGTGATTTTCAAGCATCTCTAAAGTACATTTTCGGTCTTTCCAAGTATTTCGGAGTGATTTTCAAGCATCTTTAAAGTACATTTTCGGTCTTTCCAAGTATTTCGGGGTGATTTTCAAGCATCTTTAAAGTACATTTTCAGTTATTCCAAGTATTTGGAAATGATTTGCAAGCCTCGCCAAAGAACATTTTCAGTCTTTCCAAGTACTTGGGAGGCTGTTCAAGCATCTCCAAAGGACATTTTTGAGCTTTTCAAGTATTTTGAGTGATTTTCAAGTGACTCCAAAGTATATTTTCAGTCTTTTCAAGTACTTCTAAGCGATTTTTAAGCATCTCCATAGTACATTTTCGGTCTTTCCAAGTACTTGGAAAAGATTTTCAAGCATCTCCAAAGTACATTTTCGGTCTTTTTAAGGACTTAAGGGGTATTTTTATGCTCTTTGATAGATATTTAAACTAAACCATGTAGATTGTCATCCAGCATGCAAACTTTTGTGCTTAACTTGGAAGTTTATACTTGAAATCAGCAATTTTGTTTTGAAAAAAACCTCAAAAATGGCCTATCTTTGAACGCTTGTAACTTTTTTGTCTTTCGTCCTACGTTAAATTTGACCCCCATGTTGACGATTCTACGTCAAATTTCCTTTCTTTTGCTGCAAACGGCGTCCTTTTATCTCTTCTAGTTTTCGAGCTATTCACGTTTAAAGTTGGAGGTTTTTTCAGAAAAAGAGCATTTACGTTATTTCGGCCCGAATTGAGCTATCGAGCTAGGCATTCCTCTAAGCATTTCGCCTAGCTTCTTTGGTCATTTTGAACGTTTCCAACGAGCATTTTCGGTGTTTCCAAGTATTTCGGAGTGATTTTCAAGCATCTCCTAAGTACATTTTCGGGCTTTCCAAGTATTTGGGAGTGATTTTCAAGCACCTCCAAAGTATATTTTCGGTCTTTCCAAGTATTTCGGAGTGATTTTCAAGCATCTCTAAAGTACATTTTCGGTCTTTCCAAGTATTTCGGAGTGATTTTCAAGCATCTTTAAAGTACATTTTCGGTCTTTCCAAGTATTTCGGGGTGATTTTCAAGCATCTTTAAAGTACATTTTCAGTTGTTACAAGTATTTGGAAATGATTTTCAAGCCTCGCCAAAGAACATTTTCAGTCTTTCCAAGTACTTGGGGGGCTGTTCAAGCATCTCCAAAGGACATTTTTGAGCTTTTCAAGTATTTTGAGTGATTTTCAAGTGACTCCAAAGTATATTTTCAGTCTTTTCAAGTACTTCTAAGCGATTTTTAAGCATCTCCATAGTACATTTTCGGTCTTTCCAAGTACTTGGAAAAGATTTTCAAGCATCTCCAAAGTTCATTTTCGGTCTTTTTAAGGACTTAAGGGGTATTTTTATGCTCTTTGATAGATATTTAAACTAAACCATGTAGATTGTCATCCAGCATGCAAACTTTTGTGCTTAACTTGGAAGTTTATACATGAAATCAGCAATTTTGTTTTGAAAAAAACCTCAAAAATGGCCTATCTTTGAACGCTTGTAACTTTTTTGTCTTTCGTCCTACGTTAAATTTGACCCCCATGTTGACGGTTCTACGTCAAATTTCCTTTCTTTTGCTGAAAACGGCGTCCTTTTATCTCTTCTAGTTTTCGAGCTATTCACGTTTAAAGTTGGAGGTTTTTTCAGAAAAAGAGCATTTACGTTATTTCGGCCCGAATTGAGCTATCGAGCTAGGCATTCCTCTAAGCATTTCGCCTAGCTTCTTTGGTCATTTTGAACGTTTCCAACGAGCATTTTCGGTGTTTCCAAGTATTTCGGAGTGATTTTCAAGCATCTCCTAAGTACATTTTCGGGCTTTCCAAGTATTTGGGAGTGATTTTCAAGCACCTCCAAAGTATATTTTCGGTCTTTCCAAGTATTTCGGAGTGATTTTCAAGCATCTCTAAAGTACATTTTCGGTCTTTCCAAGTATTTCGGAGTGATTTTCAAGCATCTTTAAAGTACATTTTCGGTC
The DNA here is from genome assembly GCF_943734765.1 of Anopheles ziemanni. Lineage (NCBI taxonomy): Eukaryota > Metazoa > Arthropoda > Insecta > Diptera > Culicidae > Anopheles > Anopheles ziemanni. The sequence goes on along the minus strand of NW_026689824.1, from coordinate 178,658 downwards.
TTTCCAAGTATTTCGGGGTGATTTTCAAGCATCTTTAAAGTACATTTTCAGTTATTCCAAGTATTTGGAAATGATTTGCAAGCCTCGCCAAAGAACATTTTCAGTCTTTCCAAGTACTTGGGAGGCTGTTCAAGCATCTCCAAAGGACATTTTTGAGCTTTTCAAGTATTTTGAGTGATTTTCAAGTGACTCCAAAGTATATTTTCAGTCTTTTCAAGTACTTCTAAGCGATTTTTAAGCATCTCCATAGTACATTTTCGGTCTTTCCAAGTACTTGGAAAAGATTTTCAAGCATCTCCAAAGTACATTTTCGGTCTTTTTAAGGACTTAAGGGGTATTTTTATGCTCTTTGATAGATATTTAAACTAAACCATGTAGATTGTCATCCAGCATGCAAACTTTTGTGCTTAACTTGGAAGTTTATACTTGAAATCAGCAATTTTGTTTTGAAAAAAACCTCAAAAATGGCCTATCTTTGAACGCTTGTAACTTTTTTGTCTTTCGTCCTACGTTAAATTTGACCCCCATGTTGACGATTCTACGTCAAATTTCCTTTCTTTTGCTGCAAACGGCGTCCTTTTATCTCTTCTAGTTTTCGAGCTATTCACGTTTAAATTTGGAGGTTTTTTCAGAAAAAGAGCATTTACGTTATTTCGGCCCGAATTGAGCTATCGAGCTAGGCATTCCTCTAAGCATTTCGCCTAGCTTTTTTGGTCATTTTGAACGTTTCCAACGAGCATTTTCGGTGTTTCCAAGTATTTCGGAGTGATTTTCAAGCATCTCCTAAGTACATTTTCGGGCTTTCCAAGTATTTGGGAGTGATTTTCAAGCACCTCCAAAGTATATTTTCGGTCTTTCCAAGTATTTCGGAGTGATTTTCAAGCATCTCTAAAGTACATTTTCGGTCTTTCCAAGTATTTCGGAGTGATTTTCAAGCATCTTTAAAGTACATTTTCGGTCTTTCCAAGTATTTCGGGGTGATTTTCAAGCATTTTAAAGTACATTTTCAGTTATTCCAAGTATTTGGAAATGATTTTCAAGCCTCGCCAAAGAACATTTTCAGTCTTTCCAAGTACTTGGGGGGCTGTTCAAGCATCTCCAAAGGACATTTTTGAGCTTTTCAAGTATTTTGAGTGATTTTCAAGTGACTCCAAAGTATATTTTCAGTCTTTTCAAGTACTTCTAAGCGATTTTTAAGCATCTCCATAGTACATTTTCAGTCTTTCCAAGTACTTGGAAAAGATTTTCAAGCATCTCCAAAGTACATTTTCGGTCTTTTTAAGGACTTAAGGGGTATTTTTATGCTCTTTGATAGATATTTAAACAAAACCATGTAGATTATCATCCAGCATGCAAACTTTTGTGCTTAACTTGGAAGTTTATACTTGAAATCAGCAATTTTGTTTTGAAAAAAACCTCAAAAATTGCCTATCTTTGAACGCTTGTAACTTTTTTGTCTTTCGTCCTACGTTAAATTTGACCCCCATGTTGACGATTCTACGTCAAATTTCCTTTCTTTTGCTGCAAACGGCGTCCTTTTATCTCTTCTAGTTTTCGAGCTATTCACGTTTAAAGTTGGAGGTTTTTTCAGAAAAAGAGCATTTACGTTATTTCGGCCCGAATTGAGCTATCGAGCTAGGCATTCCTCTAAGCATTTCGCCTAGCTTCTTTGGTCATTTTGAACGTTTCCAACGAGCATTTTCGGTGTTTCCAAGTATTTCGGAGTGATTTTCAAGCATCTCCCAAGTACATTTTCGGGCTTTCCAAGTATTTGGGAGTGATTTTCAAGCACCTCCAAAGTATATTTTCGGTCTTTCCAAGTATTTCGGAGTGATTTTCAAGCATCTCTAAAGTACATTTTCGGTCTTTCCAAGTATTTCGGAGTGATTTTCAAGCATCTTTAAAGTACATTTTCGGTCTTTCCAAGTATTTCGGGGTGATTTTCAAGCATCTTTAAAGTACATTTTCAGTTGTTCCAAGTATTTGGAAGTGATTTTCAAGCCTCGCCAAAGAACATTTTCAGTCTTTACAAGTACTTGGGGGGCTTTTCAAGCATCTCCAAAGGACATTTTTTGAGCTTTTCAAGTATTTTGAGTGATTTTCAAGTGACTCCAAAGTAAATTTTCAGTCTTTTCAAGTACTTCTAAGGGATTTTTAAGCATCTCCATAGTACATTTTCAGTCTTTCCAAGTACTTGGAAAAGATTTTCAAGCATCTCCAAAGTACATTTTCGGTCTTTTTAAGGACTTAAGGGGTATTTTTATGCTCTTTGATAGATATTTAAACTAAACCATGTAGATTATCATCCAGCATGCAAACTTTTGTGCTTAACTTGGAAGTTTATACTTGAAATCAGCAATTTTGTTTTGAAAAAAACCTCAAAAATGGCCTATCTTTGAACGCTTGTAACTTTTTTGTCTTTCGTCCTACGTTAAATTTGATCCCCATGTTGACGGTTCTACGTCAAATTTCCTTTCTTTTGCTGAAAACGGCGTCCTTTTATCTCTTCTAGTTTTCGAGCTATTCACGTTTAAAGTTGGAGGTTTTTTCAGAAAAAGAGCATTTACGTTATTTCGGCCCGAATTGAGCTATCGAGCTAGGCATTCCTCTAAGCATTTCGCCTAGCTTCTTTGGTCATTTTGAACGTTTCCAACGAGCATTTTCGGTGTTTCCAAGTATTTCGGAGTGATTTTCAAGCATCTCCAAAGTACATTTTTGGGCTTTCCAAGTATTTCGGAGTGATTTTCAAGCATCTCTAAAGTACATTTTCGGTCTTTCCAAGTATTTCGGAGTGATTTTCAAGCATCTCTAAAGTACATTTTCGGTCTTTCCAAGTATTTTGGAGTGATTTTCAAGCATCTTTAAAGTACATTTTCGGTCTTTCCAAGTATTTCGGGGTGATTTTCAAGCATCTTTAAAGTACATTTTCAGTTATTCCAAGTATTTGGAAATGATTTTCAAGCCTCGCCAAAGAACATTTTCAGTCTTTCCAAGTACTTGGGGGGCTGTTCAAGCATCTCCAAAGGACATTTTTGAGCTTTTCAAGTATTTTGAGTGATTTTCAAGTGACTCCAAAGTATATTTTCAGTCTTTTCAAGTACTTCTAAGCGATTTTTAAGCATCTCCATAGTACATTTTCAGTCTTTCCAAGTACTTGGAAAAGATTTTCAAGCATCTCCAAAGTACATTTTCGGTCTTTTTAAGGACTTAAGGGGTATTTTTATGCTCTTTGATAGATATTTAAACTAAACCATGTAGATTATCATCCAGCATGCAAACTTTTGTGCTTAACTTGGAAGTTTATACTTGAAATCAGCAATTTTGTTTTGAAAAAAACCTCAAAAATTGCCTATCTTTGAACGCTAGTAACTTTTTTGTCTTTCGTCCTACGTTAAATTTGACCCCCATGTTGACGGTCCTACGTCAAATTTCCTTTCTTTTGCTGAAAACGGCGTCCTTTTATCTCTTCTAGTTTTCGAGCTATTCACGTTTAAAGTTGGAGGTTTTTTCAGAAAAAGAGCATTTACGTTATTTCGGCCCGAATTGAGCTATCGAGCTAGGCATTCCTCTAAGCATTTCGCCTAGCTTCTTTGGTCATTTTGAACGTTTCCAACGAGCATTTTCGGTGTTTCCAAGTATTTCGGAGTGATTTTCAAGCATCTCCTAAGTACATTTTCGGGCTTTCCAAGTATTTGGGAGTGATTTTCAAGCACCTCCAAAGTATATTTTCGGTCTTTCCAAGTATTTCGGAGTGATTTTCAAGCATCTCTAAAGTACATTTTCGGTCTTTCCAAGTATTTCGGAGTGATTTTCAAGCATCTTTAAAGTACATTTTCGGTCTTTCCAAGTATTTCGGGGTGATTTTCAAGCATCTTTAAAGTACATTTTCAGTTATTCCAAGTATTTGGAAATGATTTGCAAGCCTCGCCAAAGAACATTTTCAGTCTTTCCAAGTACTTGGGAGGCTGTTCAAGCATCTCCAAAGGACATTTTTGAGCTTTTCAAGTATTTTGAGTGATTTTCAAGTGACTCCAAAGTATATTTTCAGTCTTTTCAAGTACTTCTAAGCGATTTTTAAGCATCTCCATAGTACATTTTCAGTCTTTCCAAGTACTTGGAAAAGATTTTCAAGCATCTCCAAAGTACATTTTCGGTCTTTTTAAGGACTTAAGGGGTATTTTTATGCTCTTTGATAGATATTTAAACTAAACCATGTAGATTATCATCCAGCATGCAAACTTTTGTGCTTAACTTGGAAGTTTATACTTGAAATCAGCAATTTTGTTTTGAAAAAAACCTCAAAAATTGCCTATCTTTGAACGCTTGTAACTTTTTTGTCTTTCGTCCTACGTTAAATTTGACCCCCATGTTGACGATTCTACGTCAAATTTCCTTTCTTTTGCTGCAAACGGCGTCCTTTTATCTCTTCTAGTTTTCGAGCTATTCACGTTTAAAGTTGGAGGTTTTTTCAGAAAAAGAGCATTTACGTTATTTCGGCCCGAATTGAGCTATCGAGCTAGGCATTCCTCTAAGCATTTCGCCTAGCTTCTTTGGTCATTTTGAACGTTTCCAACGAGCATTTTCGGTGTTTCCAAGTATTTCGGAGTGATTTTCAAGCATCTCCTAAGTACATTTTCGGGCTTTCCAAGTATTTGGGAGTGATTTTCAAGCACCTCCAAAGTATATTTTCGGTCTTTCCAAGTATTTCGGAGTGATTTTCAAGCATCTCTAAAGTACATTTTCGGTCTTTCCAAGTATTTCGGAGTGATTTTCAAGCATCTTTAAAGTACATTTTCGGTCTTTCCAAGTATTTCGGGGTGATTTTCAAGCATCTTTAAAGTACATTTTCAGTGGTTCCAAGTATTTGGAAGTGATTTTCAAGCCTCGCCAAAGAACATTTTCAGTCTTTACAAGTACTTGGGGGGCTTTTCAAGCATCTCCAAAGGACATTTTTTGAGCTTTTCAAGTATTTTGAGTGATTTTCAAGTGACTCCAAAGTAAATTTTCAGTCTTTTCAAGTACTTCTAAGGGATTTTTAAGCATCTCCATAGTACATTTTCAGTCTTTCCAAGTACTTGGAAAAGATTTTCAAGCATCTCCAAAGTACATTTTCGGTCTTTTTAAGGACTTAAGGGGTATTTTTATGCTCTTTGATAGATATTTAAACTAAACCATGTAGATTATCATCCAGCATGCAAACTTTTGTGCTTAACTTGGAAGTTTATACTTGAAATCAGCAATTTTGTTTTGAAAAAAACCTCAAAAATGGCCTATCTTTGAACGCTTGTAACTTTTTTGTCTTTCGTCCTACGTTAAATTTGATCCCCATGTTGACGGTTCTACGTCAAATTTCCTTTCTTTTGCTGAAAACGGCGTCCTTTTATCTCTTCTAGTTTTCGAGCTATTCACGTTTAAAGTTGGAGGTTTTGTCAGAAAAAGAGCATTTACGTTATTTCGGCCCGAATTGAGCTATCGAGCTAGGCATTCCTCTAAGCATTTCGCCTAGCTTCTTTGGTCATTTTGAACGTTTCCAACGAGCATTTTCGGTGTTTCCAAGTATTTCGGAGTGATTTTCAAGCATCTCCAAAGTACATTTTTGGGCTTTCCAAGTATTTTGGAGTGATTTTCAAGAAGAACGAACATTTTCAGTCTTTCCAAGTACTTGGGGGGCTGTTCAAGCATCTCCAAAGGACATTTTTGAGCTTTTCAAGTATTTTGAGTGATTTTCAAGTGACTCCAAAGTATATTTTCAGTCTTTTCAAGTACTTCTAAGCGATTTTTAAGCATCTCCATAGTACATTTTCAGTCTTTCCAAGTACTTGGAAAAGATTTTCAAGCATCTCCAAAGTACATTTTCGGTCTTTTTAAGGACTTAAGGGGTATTTTTATGCTCTTTGATAGATATTTAAACTAAACCATGTAGATTATCATCCAGCATGCAAACTTTTGTGCTTAACTTGGAAGTTTATACTTGAAATCAGCAATTTTGTTTTGAAAAAAACCTCAAAAATTGCCTATCTTTGAACGCTAGTAACTTTTTTGTCTTTCGTCCTACGTTAAATTTGACCCCCATGTTGACGGTTCTACGTCAAATTTCCTTTCTTTTGCTGAAAACGGCGTCCTTTTATCTCTTCTAGTTTTCGAGCTATTCACGTTTAAAGTTGGAGGTTTTTTCAGAAAAAGAGCATTTACGTTATTTCGGCCCGAATTGAGCTATCGAGCTAGGCATTCCTCTAAGCATTTCGCCTAGCTTCTTTGGTCATTTTGAACGTTTCCAACGAGCATTTTCGGTGTTTCCAAGTATTTCGGAGTGATTTTCAAGCATCTCCTAAGTACATTTTCGGGCTTTCCAAGTATTTGGGAGTGATTTTCAAGCACCTCCAAAGTATATTTTCGGTCTTTCCAAGTATTTCGGAGTGATTTTCAAGCATCTCTAAAGTACATTTTCGGTCTTTCCAAGTATTTCGGAGTGATTTTCAAGCATCTTTAAAGTACATTTTCGGTCTTTCCAAGTATTTCGGGGTGATTTTCAAGCATCTTTAAAGTACATTTTCAGTTATTCCAAGTATTTGGAAATGATTTGCAAGCCTCGCCAAAGAACATTTTCAGTCTTTCCAAGTACTTGGGAGGCTGTTCAAGCATCTCCAAAGGACATTTTTGAGCTTTTCAAGTATTTTGAGTGATTTTCAAGTGACTCCAAAGTATATTTTCAGTCTTTTCAAGTACTTCTAAGCGATTTTTAAGCATCTCCATAGTACATTTTCGGTCTTTCCAAGTACTTGGAAAAGATTTTCAAGCATCTCCAAAGTACATTTTCGGTCTTTTTAAGGACTTAAGGGGTATTTTTATGCTCTTTGATAGATATTTAAACTAAACCATGTAGATTGTCATCCAGCATGCAAACTTTTGTGCTTAACTTGGAAGTTTATACTTGAAATCAGCAATTTTGTTTTGAAAAAAACCTCAAAAATGGCCTATCTTTGAACGCTTGTAACTTTTTTGTCTTTCGTCCTACGTTAAATTTGACCCCCATGTTGACGATTCTACGTCAAATTTCCTTTCTTTTGCTGCAAACGGCGTCCTTTTATCTCTTCTAGTTTTCGAGCTATTCACGTTTAAAGTTGGAGGTTTTTTCAGAAAAAGAGCATTTACGTTATTTCGGCCCGAATTGAGCTATCGAGCTAGGCATTCCTCTAAGCATTTCGCCTAGCTTCTTTGGTCATTTTGAACGTTTCCAACGAGCATTTTCGGTGTTTCCAAGTATTTCGGAGTGATTTTCAAGCATCTCCTAAGTACATTTTCGGGCTTTCCAAGTATTTGGGAGTGATTTTCAAGCACCTCCAAAGTATATTTTCGGTCTTTCCAAGTATTTCGGAGTGATTTTCAAGCATCTCTAAAGTACATTTTCGGTCTTTCCAAGTATTTCGGAGTGATTTTCAAGCATCTTTAAAGTACATTTTCGGTCTTTCCAAGTATTTCGGGGTGATTTTCAAGCATCTTTAAAGTACATTTTCAGTTGTTCCAAGTATTTGGAAATGATTTTCAAGCCTCGCCAAAGAACATTTTCAGTCTTTCCAAGTACTTGGGGGGCTGTTCAAGCATCTCCAAAGGACATTTTTGAGCTTTTCAAGTATTTTGAGTGATTTTCAAGTGACTCCAAAGTATATTTTCAGTCTTTTCAAGTACTTCTAAGCGATTTTTAAGCATCTCCATAGTACATTTTCGGTCTTTCCAAGTACTTGGAAAAGATTTTCAAGCATCTCCAAAGTTCATTTTCGGTCTTTTTAAGGACTTAAGGGGTATTTTTATGCTCTTTGATAGATATTTAAACTAAACCATGTAGATTGTCATCCAGCATGCAAACTTTTGTGCTTAACTTGGAAGTTTATACATGAAATCAGCAATTTTGTTTTGAAAAAAACCTCAAAAATGGCCTATCTTTGAACGCTTGTAACTTTTTTGTCTTTCGTCCTACGTTAAATTTGACCCCCATGTTGACGGTTCTACGTCAAATTTCCTTTCTTTTGCTGAAAACGGCGTCCTTTTATCTCTTCTAGTTTTCGAGCTATTCACGTTTAAAGTTGGAGGTTTTTTCAGAAAAAGAGCATTTACGTTATTTCGGCCCGAATTGAGCTATCGAGCTAGGCATTCCTCTAAGCATTTCGCCTAGCTTCTTTGGTCATTTTGAACGTTTCCAACGAGCATTTTCGGTGTTTCCAAGTATTTCGGAGTGATTTTCAAGCATCTCCTAAGTACATTTTCGGGCTTTCCAAGTATTTGGGAGTGATTTTCAAGCACCTCCAAAGTATATTTTCGGTCTTTCCAAGTATTTCGGAGTGATTTTCAAGCATCTCTAAAGTACATTTTCGGTCTTTCCAAGTATTTCGGAGTGATTTTCAAGCATCTTTAAAGTACATTTTCGGTCTTTCCAAGTATTTCGGGGTGATTTTCAAGCATCTTTAAAGTACATTTTCAGTTATTCCAAGTATTTGGAAATGATTTGCAAGCCTCGCCAAAGAACATTTTCAGTCTTTCCAAGTACTTGGGAGGCTGTTCAAGCATCTCCAAAGGACATTTTTGAGCTTTTCAAGTATTTTGAGTGATTTTCAAGTGACTCCAAAGTATATTTTCAGTCTTTTCAAGTACTTCTAAGCGATTTTTAAGCATCTCCATAGTACATTTTCGGTCTTTCCAAGTACTTGGAAAAGATTTTCAAGCATCTCCAAAGTACATTTTCGGTCTTTTTAAGGACTTAAGGGGTATTTTTATGCTCTTTGATAGATATTTAAACTAAACCATGTAGATTGTCATCCAGCATGCAAACTTTTGTGCTTAACTTGGAAGTTTATACTTGAAATCAGCAATTTTGTTTTGAAAAAAACCTCAAAAATGGCCTATCTTTGAACGCTTGTAACTTTTTTGTCTTTCGTCCTACGTTAAATTTGACCCCCATGTTGACGATTCTACGTCAAATTTCCTTTCTTTTGCTGCAAACGGCGTCCTTTTATCTCTTCTAGTTTTCGAGCTATTCACGTTTAAAGTTGGAGGTTTTTTCAGAAAAAGAGCATTTACGTTATTTCGGCCCGAATTGAGCTATCGAGCTAGGCATTCCTCTAAGCATTTCGCCTAGCTTCTTTGGTCATTTTGAACGTTTCCAACGAGCATTTTCGGTGTTTCCAAGTATTTCGGAGTGATTTTCAAGCATCTCCTAAGTACATTTTCGGGCTTTCCAAGTATTTGGGAGTGATTTTCAAGCACCTCCAAAGTATATTTTCGGTCTTTCCAAGTATTTCGGAGTGATTTTCAAGCATCTCTAAAGTACATTTTCGGTCTTTCCAAGTATTTCGGAGTGATTTTCAAGCATCTTTAAAGTACATTTTCGGTCTTTCCAAGTATTTCGGGGTGATTTTCAAGCATTTTAAAGTACATTTTCAGTTATTCCAAGTATTTGGAAATGATTTTCAAGCCTCGCCAAAGAACATTTTCAGTCTTTCCAAGTACTTGGGGGGCTGTTCAAGCATCTCCAAAGGACATTTTTGAGCTTTTCAAGTATTTTGAGTGATTTTCAAGTGACTCCAAAGTATATTTTCAGTCTTTTCAAGTACTTCTAAGCGATTTTTAAGCATCTCCATAGTACATTTTCAGTCTTTCCAAGTACTTGGAAAAGATTTTCAAGCATCTCCAAAGTACATTTTCGGTCTTTTTAAGGACTTAAGGGGTATTTTTATGCTCTTTGATAGATATTTAAACAAAACCATGTAGATTATCATCCAGCATGCAAACTTTTGTGCTTAACTTGGAAGTTTATACTTGAAATCAGCAATTTTGTTTTGAAAAAAACCTCAAAAATTGCCTATCTTTGAACGCTTGTAACTTTTTTGTCTTTCGTCCTACGTTAAATTTGACCCCCATGTTGACGATTCTACGTCAAATTTCCTTTCTTTTGCTGCAAACGGCGTCCTTTTATCTCTTCTAGTTTTCGAGCTATTCACGTTTAAAGTTGGAGGTTTTTTCAGAAAAAGAGCATTTACGTTATTTCGGCCCGAATTGAGCTATCGAGCTAGGCATTCCTCTAAGCATTTCGCCTAGCTTCTTTGGTCATTTTGAACGTTTCCAACGAGCATTTTCGGTGTTTCCAAGTATTTCGGAGTGATTTTCAAGCATCTCCCAAGTACATTTTCGGGCTTTCCAAGTATTTGGGAGTGATTTTCAAGCACCTCCAAAGTATATTTTCGGTCTTTCCAAGTATTTCGGAGTGATTTTCAAGCATCTCTAAAGTACATTTTCGGTCTTTCCAAGTATTTCGGAGTGATTTTCAAGCATCTTTAAAGTACATTTTCGGTCTTTCCAAGTATTTCGGGGTGATTTTCAAGCATCTTTAAAGTACATTTTCAGTTGTTCCAAGTATTTGGAAGTGATTTTCAAGCCTCGCCAAAGAACATTTTCAGTCTTTACAAGTACTTGGGGGGCTTTTCAAGCATCTCCAAAGGACATTTTTTGAGCTTTTCAAGTATTTTGAGTGATTTTCAAGTGACTCCAAAGTAAATTTTCAGTCTTTTCAAGTACTTCTAAGGGATTTTTAAGCATCTCCATAGTACATTTTCAGTCTTTCCAAGTACTTGGAAAAGATTTTCAAGCATCTCCAAAGTACATTTTCGGTCTTTTTAAGGACTTAAGGGGTATTTTTATGCTCTTTGATAGATATTTAAACTAAACCATGTAGATTGTCATCCAGCATGCAAACTTTTGTGCTTAACTTGGAAGTTTATACTTGAAATCAGCAATTTTGTTTTGAAAAAAACCTCAAAAATGGCCTATCTTTGAACGCTTGTAACTTTTTTGTCTTTCGTCCTACGTTAAATTTGATCCCCATGTTGACGGTTCTACGTCAAATTTCCTTTCTTTTGCTGAAAACGGCGTCCTTTTATCTCTTCTAGTTTTCGAGCTATTCACGTTTAAAGTTGGAGGTTTTTTCAGAAAAAGAGCATTTACGTTATTTCGGCCCGAATTGAGCTATCGAGCTAGGCATTCCTCTAAGCATTTCGCCTAGCTTCTTTGGTCATTTTGAACGTTTCCAACGAGCATTTTCGGTGTTTCCAAGTATTTCGGAGTGATTTTCAAGCATCTCCAAAGTACATTTTTGGGCTTTCCAAGTATTTCGGAGTGATTTTCAAGCATCTCTAAAGTACATTTTCGGTCTTTCCAAGTATTTCGGAGTGATTTTCAAGCATCTCTAAAGTACATTTTCGGTCTTTCCAAGTATTTTGGAGTGATTTTCAAGCATCTTTAAAGTACATTTTCGGTCTTTCCAAGTATTTCGGGGTGATTTTCAAGCATCTTTAAAGTACATTTTCAGTTATTCCAAGTATTTGGAAATGATTTTCAAGCCTCGCCAAAGAACATTTTCAGTCTTTCCAAGTACTTGGGGGGCTGTTCAAGCATCTCCAAAGGACATTTTTGAGCTTTTCAAGTATTTTGAGTGATTTTCAAGTGACTCCAAAGTATATTTTCAGTCTTTTCAAGTACTTCTAAGCGATTTTTAAGCATCTCCATAGTACATTTTCAGTCTTTCCAAGTACTTGGAAAAGATTTTCAAGCATCTCCAAAGTACATTTTCGGTCTTTTTAAGGACTTAAGGGGTATTTTTATGCTCTTTGATAGATATTTAAACTAAACCATGTAGATTATCATCCAGCATGCAAACTTTTGTGCTTAACTTGGAAGTTTATACTTGAAATCAGCAATTTTGTTTTGAAAAAAACCTCAAAAATTGCCTATCTTTGAACGCTAGTAACTTTTTTGTCTTTCGTCCTACGTTAAATTTGACCCCCATGTTGACGATTCTACGTCAAATTTCCTTTCTTTTGCTGCAAACGGCGTCCTTTTATCTCTTCTAGTTTTCGAGCTATTCACGTTTAAAGTTGGAGGTTTTTTCAGAAAAAGAGCATTTACGTTATTTCGGCCCGAATTGAGCTATCGAGCTAGGCATTCCTCTAAGCATTTCGCCTAGCTTCTTTGGTCATTTTGAACGTTTCCAACGAGCATTTTCGGTGTTTCCAAGTATTTCGGAGTGATTTTCAAGCATCTCCTAAGTACATTTTCGGGCTTTCCAAGTATTTGGGAGTGATTTTCAAGCACCTCCAAAGTATATTTTCGGTCTTTCCAAGTATTTCGGAGTGATTTTCAAGCATCTCTAAAGTACATTTTCGGTCTTTCCAAGTATTTCGGAGTGATTTTCAAGCATCTTTAAAGTACATTTTCGGTCTTTCCAAGTATTTCGGGGTGATTTTCAAGCATCTTTAAAGTACATTTTCAGTTGTTCCAAGTATTTGGAAATGATTTTCAAGCCTCGCCAAAGAACATTTTCAGTCTTTCCAAGTACTTGGGGGGCTGTTCAAGCATCTCCAAAGGACATTTTTGAGCTTTTCAAGTATTTTGAGTGATTTTCAAGTGACTCCAAAGTATATTTTCAGTCTTTTCAAGTACTTCTAAGCGATTTTTAAGCATCTCCATAGTACATTTTCGGTCTTTCCAAGTACTTGGAAAAGATTTTCAAGCATCTCCAAAGTTCATTTTCGGTCTTTTTAAGGACTTAAGGGGTATTTTTATGCTCTTTGATAGATATTTAAACTAAACCATGTAGATTGTCATCCAGCATGCAAACTTTTGTGCTTAACTTGGAAGTTTATACTTGAAATCAGCAATTTTGTTTTGAAAAAAACCTCAAAAATGGCCTATCTTTGAACGCTTGTAACTTTTTTGTCTTTCGTCCTACGTTAAATTTGACCCCCATGTTGACGGTTCTACGTCAAATTTCCTTTCTTTTGCTGAAAACGGCGTCCTTTTATCTCTTCTAGTTTTCGAGCTATTCACGTTTAAAGTTGGAGGTTTTTTCAGAAAAAGAGCATTTACGTTATTTCGGCCCGAATTGAGCTATCGAGCTAGGCATTCCTCTAAGCATTTCGCCTAGCTTCTTTGGTCATTTTGAACGTTTCCAACGAGCATTTTCGGTGTTTCCAAGTATTTCGGAGTGATTTTCAAGCATCTCCTAAGTACATTTTCGGGCTTTCCAAGTATTTGGGAGTGATTTTCAAGCACCTCCAAAGTATATTTTCGGTCTTTCCAAGTATTTCGGAGTGATTTTCAAGCATCTCTAAAGTACATTTTCGGTCTTTCCAAGTATTTCGGAGTGATTTTCAAGCATCTTTAAAGTACATTTTCGGTCTTTCCAAGTATTTCGGGGTGATTTTCAAGCATCTTTAAAGTACATTTTCAGTTATTCCAAGTATTTGGAAATGATTTGCAAGCCTCGCCAAAGAACATTTTCAGTCTTTCCAAGTACTTGGGGGGCTGTTCAAGCATCTCCAAAGGACATTTTTGAGCTTTTCAAGTATTTTGAGTGATTTTCAAGTGACTCCAAAGTATATTTTCAGTCTTTTCAAGTACTTCTAAGCGATTTTTAAGCATCTCCATAGTACATTTTCGGTCTTTCCAAGTACTTGGAAAAGATTTTCAAGCATCTCCAAAGTACATTTTCGGTCTTTTTAAGGACTTAAGGGGTATTTTTATGCTCTTTGATAGATATTTAAACTAAACCATGTAGATTGTCATCCAGCATGCAAACTTTTGTGCTTAACTTGGAAGTTTATACTTGAAATCAGCAATTTTGTTTTGAAAAAAACCTCAAAAATGGCCTATCTTTGAACGCTTGTAACTTTTTTGTCTTTCGTCCTACGTTAAATTTGACCCCCATGTTGACGATTCTACGTCAAATTTCCTTTCTTTTGCTGCAAACGGCGTCCTTTTATCTCTTCTAGTTTTCGAGCTATTCACGTTTAAAGTTGGAGGTTTTTTCAGAAAAAGAGCATTTACGTTATTTCGGCCCGAATTGAGCTATCGAGCTAGGCATTCCTCTAAGCATTTCGCCTAGCTTCTTTGGTCATTTTGAACGTTTCCAACGAGCATTTTCGGTGTTTCCAAGTATTTCGGAGTGATTTTCAAGCATCTCCTAAGTACATTTTCGGGCTTTCCAAGTATTTGGGAGTGATTTTCAAGCACCTCCAAAGTATATTTTCGGTCTTTCCAAGTATTTCGGAGTGATTTTCAAGCATCTCTAAAGTACATTTTCGGTCTTTCCAAGTATTTCGGAGTGATTTTCAAGCATCTTTAAAGTACATTTTCGGTCTTTCCAAGTATTTCGGGGTGATTTTCAAGCATTTTAAAGTACATTTTCAGTTATTCCAAGTATTTGGAAATGATTTTCAAGCCTCGCCAAAGAACATTTTCAGTCTTTCCAAGTACTTGGGGGGCTGTTCAAGCATCTCCAAAGGACATTTTTGAGCTTTTCAAGTATTTTGAGTGATTTTCAAGTGACTCCAAAGTATATTTTCAGTCTTTTCAAGTACTTCTAAGCGATTTTTAAGCATCTCCATAGTACATTTTCAGTCTTTCCAAGTACTTGGAAAAGATTTTCAAGCATCTCCAAAGTACATTTTCGGTCTTTTTAAGGACTTAAGGGGTATTTTTATGCTCTTTGATAGATATTTAAACTAAACCATGTAGATTATCATCCAGCATGCAAACTTTTGTGCTTAACTTGGAAGTTTATACTTGAAATCAGCAATTTTGTTTTGAAAAAAACCTCAAAAATTGCCTATCTTTGAACGCTTGTAACTTTTTTGTCTTTCGTCCTACGTTAAATTTGACCCCCATGTTGACGATTCTACGTCAAATTTCCTTTCTTTTGCTGCAAACGGCGTCCTTTTATCTCTTCTAGTTTTCGAGCTATTCACGTTTAAAGTTGGAGGTTTTTTCAGAAAAAGAGCATTTACGTTATTTCGGCCCGAATTGAGCTATCGAGCTAGGCATTCCTCTAAGCATTTCGCCTAGCTTCTTTGGTCATTTTGAACGTTTCCAACGAGCATTTTCGGTGTTTCCAAGTATTTCGGAGTGATTTTCAAGCATCTCCTAAGTACATTTTCGGGCTTTCCAAGTATTTGGGAGTGATTTTCAAGCACCTCCAAAGTATATTTTCGGTCTTTCCAAGTATTTCGGAGTGATTTTCAAGCATCTCTAAAGTACATTTTCGGTCTTTCCAAGTATTTCGGAGTGATTTTCAAGCATCTTTAAAGTACATTTTCGGTCTTTCCAAGTATTTCGGGGTGATTTTCAAGCATCTTTAAAGTACATTTTCAGTTGTTCCAAGTATTTGGAAGTGATTTTCAAGCCTCGCCAAAGAACATTTTCAGTCTTTACAAGTACTTGGGGGGCTTTTCAAGCATCTCCAAAGGACATTTTTTGAGCTTTTCAAGTATTTTGAGTGATTTTCAAGGGACTCCAAAGTAAATTTTCAGTCTTTTCAAGTACTTCTAAGGGATTTTTAAGCATCTCCATAGTACATTTTCAGTCTTTCCAAGTACTTGGAAAAGATTTTCAAGCATCTCCAAAGTACATTTTCGGTCTTTTTAAGGACTTAAGGGGTATTTTTATGCTCTTTGATAGATATTTAAACTAAACCATGTAGATTATCATCCAGCATGCAAACTTTTGTGCTTAACTTGGAAGTTTATACTTGAAATCAGCAATTTTGTTTTGAAAAAAACCTCAAAAATTGCCTATCTTTGAACGCTAGTAACTTTTTTGTCTTTCGTCCTACGTTAAATTTGACCCCCATGTTGACGATTCTACGTCAAATTTCCTTTCTTTTGCTGCAAACGGCGTCCTTTTATCTCTTCTAGTTTTCGAGCTATTCACGTTTAAAGTTGGAGGTTTTTTCAGAAAAAGAGCATTTACGTTATTTCGGCCCGAATTGAGCTATCGAGCTAGGCATTCCTCTAAGCATTTCGCCTAGCTTCTTTGGTCATTTTGAACGTTTCCAACGAGCATTTTCGGTGTTTCCAAGTATTTCGGAGTGATTTTCAAGCATCTCCTAAGTACATTTTCGGGCTTTCCAAGTATTTGGGAGTGATTTTCAAGCACCTCCAAAGTATATTTTCGGTCTTTCCAAGTATTTCGGAGTGATTTTCAAGCATCTCTAAAGTACATTTTCGGTCTTTCCAAGTATTTCGGAGTGATTTTCAAGCATCTTTAAAGTACATTTTCGGTCTTTCCAAGTATTTCGGGGTGATTTTCAAGCATCTTTAAAGTACATTTTCAGTTGTTCCAAGTATTTGGAAATGATTTTCAAGCCTCGCCAAAGAACATTTTCAGTCTTTCCAAGTACTTGGGGGGCTGTTCAAGCATCTCCAAAGGACATTTTTGAGCTTTTCAAGTATTTTTAGTGATTTTCAAGTGACTCCAAAGTATATTTTCAGTCTTTTCAAGTACTTCTAAGCGATTTTTAAGCATCTCCATAGTACATTTTCGGTCTTTCCAAGTACTTGGAAAAGATTTTCAAGCATCTCCAAAGTTCATTTTCGGTCTTTTTAAGGACTTAAGGGGTATTTTTATGCTCTTTGATAGATATTTAAACTAAACCATGTAGATTGTCATCCAGCATGCAAACTTTTGTGCTTAACTTGGAAGTTTATACTTGAAATCAGCAATTTTGTTTTGAAAAAAACCTCAAAAATGGCCTATCTTTGAACGCTTGTAACTTTTTTGTCTTTCGTCCTACGTTAAATTTGACCCCCATGTTGACGGTTCTACGTCAAATTTCCTTTCTTTTGCTGAAAACGGCGTCCTTTTATCTCTTCTAGTTTTCGAGCTATTCACGTTTAAAGTTGGAGGTTTTTTCAGAAAAAGAGCATTTACGTTATTTCGGCCCGAATTGAGCTATCGAGCTAGGCATTCCTCTAAGCATTTCGCCTAGCTTCTTTGGTCATTTTGAACGTTTCCAACGAGCATTTTCGGTGTTTCCAAGTATTTCGGAGTGATTTTCAAGCATCTCCTAAGTACATTTTCGGGCTTTCCAAGTATTTGGGAGTGATTTTCAAGCACCTCCAAAGTATATTTTCGGTCTTTCCAAGTATTTCGGAGTGATTTTCAAGCATCTCTAAAGTACATTTTCGGTCTTTCCAAGTATTTCGGAGTGATTTTCAAGCATCTTTAAAGTACATTTTCGGTCTTTCCAAGTATTTCGGGGTGATTTTCAAGCATCTTTAAAGTACATTTTCAGTTATTCCAAGTATTTGGAAATGATTTGCAAGCCTCGCCAAAGAACATTTTCAGTCTTTCCAAGTACTTGGGAGGCTGTTCAAGCATCTCCAAAGGACATTTTTGAGCTTTTCAAGTATTTTGAGTGATTTTCAAGTGACTCCAAAGTATATTTTCAGTCTTTTCAAGTACTTCTAAGCGATTTTTAAGCATCTCCATAGTACATTTTCGGTCTTTCCAAGTACTTGGAAAAGATTTTCAAGCATCTCCAAAGTACATTTTCGGTCTTTTTAAGGACTTAAGGGGTATTTTTATGCTCTTTGATAGATATTTAAACTAAACCATGTAGATTGTCATCCAGCATGCAAACTTTTGTGCTTAACTTGGAAGTTTATACTTGAAATCAGCAATTTTGTTTTGAAAAAAACCTCAAAAATGGCCTATCTTTGAACGCTTGTAACTTTTTTGTCTTTCGTCCTACGTTAAATTTGACCCCCATGTTGACGATTCTACGTCAAATTTCCTTTCTTTTGCTGCAAACGGCGTCCTTTTATCTCTTCTAGTTTTCGAGCTATTCACGTTTAAAGTTGGAGGTTTTTTCAGAAAAAGAGCATTTACGTTATTTCGGCCCGAATTGAGCTATCGAGCTAGGCATTCCTCTAAGCATTTCGCCTAGCTTCTTTGGTCATTTTGAACGTTTCCAACGAGCATTTTCGGTGTTTCCAAGTATTTCGGAGTGATTTTCAAGCATCTCCTAAGTACATTTTCGGGCTTTCCAAGTATTTGGGAGTGATTTTCAAGCACCTCCAAAGTATATTTTCGGTCTTTCCAAGTATTTCGGAGTGATTTTCAAGCATCTCTAAAGTACATTTTCGGTCTTTCCAAGTATTTCGGAGTGATTTTCAAGCATCTTTAAAGTACATTTTCGGTCTTTCCAAGTATTTCGGGGTGATTTTCAAGCATTTTAAAGTACATTTTCAGTTATTCCAAGTATTTGGAAATGATTTTCAAGCCTCGCCAAAGAACATTTTCAGTCTTTCCAAGTACTTGGGGGGCTGTTCAAGCATCTCCAAAGGACATTTTTGAGCTTTTCAAGTATTTTGAGTGATTTTCAAGTGACTCCAAAGTATATTTTCAGTCTTTTCAAGTACTTCTAAGCGATTTTTAAGCATCTCCATAGTACATTTTCAGTCTTTCCAAGTACTTGGAAAAGATTTTCAAGCATCTCCAAAGTACATTTTCGGTCTTTTTAAGGACTTAAGGGGTATTTTTATGCTCTTTGATAGATATTTAAACTAAACCATGTAGATTATCATCCAGCATGCAAATTTTTGTGCTTAACTTGGAAGTTTATACTTGAAATCAGCAATTTTGTTTTGAAAAAAACCTCAAAAATTGCCTATCTTTGAACGCTTGTAACTTTTTTGTCTTTCGTCCTACGTTAAATTTGACCCCCATGTTGACGATTCTACGTCAAATTTCCTTTCTTTTGCTGCAAACGGCGTCCTTTTATCTCTTCTAGTTTTCGAGCTATTCACGTTTAAAGTTGGAGGTTTTTTCAGAAAAAGAGCATTTACGTTATTTCGGCCCGAATTGAGCTATCGAGCTAGGCATTCCTCTAAGCATTTCGCCTAGCTTCTTTGGTCATTTTGAACGTTTCCAACGAGCATTTTCGGTGTTTCCAAGTATTTCGGAGTGATTTTCAAGCATCTCCTAAGTACATTTTCGGGCTTTCCAAGTATTTGGGAGTGATTTTCAAGCACCTCCAAAGTATATTTTCGGTCTTTCCAAGTATTTCGGAGTGATTTTCAAGCATCTCTAAAGTACATTTTCGGTCTTTCCAAGTATTTCGGAGTGATTTTCAAGCATCTTTAAAGTACATTTTCGGTCTTTCCAAGTATTTCGGGGTGATTTTCAAGCATCTTTAAAGTACATTTTCAGTTGTTCCAAGTATTTGGAAGTGATTTTCAAGCCTCGCCAAAGAACATTTTCAGTCTTTACAAGTACTTGGGGGGCTTTTCAAGCATCTCCAAAGGACATTTTTTGAGCTTTTCAAGTATTTTGAGTGATTTTCAAGGGACTCCAAAGTAAATTTTCAGTCTTTTCAAGTACTTCTAAGGGATTTTTAAGCATCTCCATAGTACATTTTCAGTCTTTCCAAGTACTTGGAAAAGATTTTCAAGCATCTCCAAAGTACATTTTCGGTCTTTTTAAGGACTTAAGGGGTATTTTTATGCTCTTTGATAGATATTTAAACTAAACCATGTAGATTATCATCCAGCATGCAAACTTTTGTGCTTAACTTGGAAGTTTATACTTGAAATCAGCAATTTTGTTTTGAAAAAAACCTCAAAAATGGCCTATCTTTGAACGCTTGTAACTTTTTTGTCTTTCGTCCTACGTTAAATTTGATCCCCATGTTGACGGTTCTACGTCAAATTTCCTTTCTTTTGCTGAAAACGGCGTCCTTTTATCTCTTCTAGTTTTCGAGCTATTCACGTTTAAAGTTGGAGGTTTTTTCAGAAAAAGAGCATTTACGTTATTTCGGCCCGAATTGAGCTATCGAGCTAGGCATTCCTCTAAGCATTTCGCCTAGCTTCTTTCGTCATTTTGAACGTTTCCAACGAGCATTTTCGGTGTTTCCAAGTATTTCGGAGTGATTTTCAAGCATCTCCAAAGTACATTTTTGGGCTTTCCAAGTATTTCGGAGTGATTTTCAAGCATCTCTAAAGTACATTTTCGGTCTTTCCAAGTATTTCGGAGTGATTTTCAAGCATCTCTAAAGTACATTTTCGGTCTTTCCAAGTATTTTGGAGTGATTTTCAAGCATCTTTAAAGTACATTTTCGGTCTTTCCAAGTATTTCGGGGTGATTTTCAAGCATTTTAAAGTACATTTTCAGTTATTCCAAGTATTTGGAAATGATTTTCAAGCCTCGCCAAAGAACATTTTCAGTCTTTCCAAGTACTTGGGGGGCTGTTCAAGCATCTCCAAAGGACATTTTTGAGCTTTTCAAGTATTTTGAGTGATTTTCAAGTGACTCCAAAGTATATTTTCAGTCTTTTCAAGTACTTCTAAGCGATTTTTAAGCATCTCCATAGTACATTTTCAGTCTTTCCAAGTACTTGGAAAAGATTTTCAAGCATCTCCAAAGTACATTTTCGGTCTTTTTAAGGACTTAAGGGGTATTTTTATGCTCTTTGATAGATATTTAAACTAAACCATGTAGATTATCATCCAGCATGCAAACTTTTGTGCTTAACTTGGAAGTTTATACTTGAAATCAGCAATTTTGTTTTGAAAAAAACCTCAAAAATTGCCTATCTTTGAACGCTAGTAACTTTTTTGTCTTTCGTCCTACGTTAAATTTGACCCCCATGTTGACGATTCTACGTCAAATTTCCTTTCTTTTGCTGCAAACGGCGTCCTTTTATCTCTTCTAGTTTTCGAGCTATTCACGTTTAAAGTTGGAGGTTTTTTCAGAAAAAGAGCATTTACGTTATTTCGGCCCGAATTGAGCTATCGAGCTAGGCATTCCTCTAAGCATTTCGCCTAGCTTCTTTGGTCATTTTGAACGTTTCCAACGAGCATTTTCGGTGTTTCCAAGTATTTCGGAGTGATTTTCAAGCATCTCCTAAGTACATTTTCGGGCTTTCCAAGTATTTGGGAGTGATTTTCAAGCACCTCCAAAGTATATTTTCGGTCTTTCCAAGTATTTCGGAGTGATTTTCAAGCATCTCTAAAGTACATTTTCGGTCTTTCCAAGTATTTCGGAGTGATTTTCAAGCATCTTTAAAGTACATTTTCGGTCTTTCCAAGTATTTCGGGGTGATTTTCAAGCATCTTTAAAGTACATTTTCAGTTGTTCCAAGTATTTGGAAATGATTTTCAAGCCTCGCCAAAGAACATTTTCAGTCTTTCCAAGTACTTGGGGGGCTGTTCAAGCATCTCCAAAGGACATTTTTGAGCTTTTCAAGTATTTTGAGTGATTTTCAAGTGACTCCAAAGTATATTTTCAGTCTTTTCAAGTACTTCTAAGCGATTTTTAAGCATCTCCATAGTACATTTTCGGTCTTTCCAAGTACTTGGAAAAGATTTTCAAGCATCTCCAAAGTTCATTTTCGGTCTTTTTAAGGACTTAAGGGGTATTTTTATGCTCTTTGATAGATATTTAAACTAAACCATGTAGATTGTCATCCAGCATGCAAACTTTTGTGCTTAACTTGGAAGTTTATACTTGAAATCAGCAATTTTGTTTTGAAAAAAACCTCAAAAATGGCCTATCTTTGAACGCTTGTAACTTTTTTGTCTTTCGTCCTACGTTAAATTTGACCCCCATGTTGACGGTTCTACGTCAAATTTCCTTTCTTTTGCTGAAAACGGCGTCCTTTTATCTCTTCTAGTTTTCGAGCTATTCACGTTTAAAGTTGGAGGTTTTTTCAGAAAAAGGCATCTCGGACTTAGTCGATTTTTCATAAATTCTAAGAAAAACATATGTTAGGATGCTGCGAGATGAATGGGATGCTGCATGGAGATGAATCTTGATCTTCTTCATCTCCCATCTCAATACAGCATCCCTACTTAATGGCATCTCGGACTTAGTCGATTTTTCATAAATTCTAAGAAAATCATATGTTAGGATGCTGGGAGATGAATGGGATGCTGCAGGGAGATGAATCTTGATCTTCTTTATCTCCCATCTCAATACAGCATCCCGACTTAAAGGCATCTCGGACTTAGTCGATTTTTCATAAATTCTAAGAAAAACATATGTTTGGATGCTGGGAGATGAATATGATGCTGCATGGAGATGAATCTTGATCTTCTTCATCTCCCATCTCAATACAGCATCCCTACTTAAAGGCATCTCGGACTTAGTCGATTTTTCATAAATTCTAAGAAAAACATATGTTAGGATGCTGCGAGATGAATGGGATGCTGCATGGAGATGAATCTTGATCTTCTTCATCTCCCATCTCAATACAGCATCCCTACTTAAAGGCATCTCGGACTTAGTCGATTTTTCATAAATTCTAAGAATGACATATGTTAGGATGCTGCGAGATGAATGGGATGCTGCATGTAGATGAATCTTGATCTTCTTCATCTTCCATCTCAATACAGCATCCCTACTTAAAGGCATCTCGGACTTAGTCGATTTTTCATACATTCTAAGAAAAACATATGTTGGGATGCTGAGAGATGAATGTGATGCTGCATGGAGATGAATCTTGATCTTCTTCATCTCCCATCTCAATACAGCATCCCTACTTAATGGCATCTCGGACTTAGTCGATTTTTCATAAATTCTAAGAAAAACATATGTTACGATGCAGCGAGATGAATGGGATGCTGCATGGAGATTAATCTTGATCTTCTTCATCTCCCATCTTAATACAGCATCCCTACTTAAAGGCATCTCGGACTTAGTCGATTTTTCATACATTCTAAGAAAAACATATGTTAGGATGCTGCGAGATGAATGAGATGCTGCATGGAGATGAATCTTGATCTTCTTCATCTCCCATCTCAATACAGCATCCCGACTTAAAGGCATCTCGGACTTAGTCGACTTTTCATAAATTCTAAGAAAAACATATGTTTGGATGCTGGGAGATGAATATGATGCTGCATGGAGATGAATCTTGACCTTCTTCACCTCCCATCTCCATTAAGCATCCCTACTTAAAGGCATCTCGGACTTAGTCGATTTTTCATAAATTCTAAAAAATTCATATGTTGGGATGCTGTGAGATAAATAAGATGCTGCATGGAGATGAATCTTGATCTTCTTCATCTCCCATCTTAATACAGCATCCCTACTTAAAGGCATCTCGGACTTAGTCGATTTTTCATAAATTCTAAGAAAAACATATGTTAGGATGCTGCGAGATGAATGGGATGCTGCATGGAGATGAATCTTGATCTTCTTCATCTCCCATCTCAATACAGCATCCCTACTTAATGGCATCTCGGACTTAGTCGATTTTTCATAAATTCAAAGAAATTCATATGTTAGGATGCTGCGAGATGAATGGGATGCTGCATGGAGATGAATCTTGATCTTCTTCATCTCCCATCTTAATACAGCATCCCTACTTAAAGGCATCTCGGACTAAGTCGATTTTTCATAAATTCTAAGAAAAACATATGTTAAAATGCTGCGAGATGAATGGGATGCTGCATGGAGATGAATCTTGATCTTCTTCATCTCCCATCTCAATACAGCATCCCTACTTAAAGGCATCTCGGACTTAGTCGATTTTTCATAAATTCATAGAAATTCATATGTTAGGATGCTGCGAGATGAATGGGATGCTGCATGGAGATGAATCTTGATCATTCTCATCTCCCATCTTAATACAGCATCCCTACTTAATGGCATCTCGGACTTAGTCGATTTTTCATAAATTCTATGAAAAACATATGTTAGGATGCTGCGAGATGAATGGGATGCTGCATGGAGATGAATCTTGATCTTCTTCATCTCCCATCTCAATACAGCATCCCTACTTAAAGGCATCTCGGACTTAGTCGATTTTTCATAAATTCATAGAAATTCATATGTTAGGATGCTGCGAGATGAATGTGATGCTGCATGGAGATGAATCTTGATCTTCTTCATCTCCCATACAAGTACAGCATCCCTACTTAAAGGCATCTCGGACTTAGTCGATTTTTCATAAATTCATAGAAATTCATATGTTAGGATGCTGGGAGTTGAATGGAATGCTGCATGGAGATGAATCTTGATCTTCTTCATCTCCCATCTCAATACAGCATCCCTACTTAAAGGCATCTCGGACTTAGTCGATTTTTCATAAATTCTAAGAAAAACATATGTTAGGATGCTGCGAGATGAATGGGATGCTGCATGGAGATGAATCTTGATCTTCTTCATCTCCCATCTCAATACAGCATCCCTACTTAAAGGCATCTCGGACTTAGTCGATTTTTCATAAATTCATAGAAATTCATATGTAAGGATGCTGCGAGATGAATGGGATGCTGCATGGAGATGAATCTTGATCTTCTTCATCTCCCATACTAGTATAGCATCCCTACTTAAAGGCATCTCGGACTTAGTCGATTTTTCATAAATTCATAGAAATTCATATGTTAGGATGCTGCGAGATGAATGTGATGCTGCATGGAGATGAATCTTGATCTTCTTCATCTCCCATACTAGTACAGCATCCCTACTTAAAGGCATCTCGGACTTAGTCGATTTTTCATAAATTCATAGAATTTCATATGTTAGGATGCTGCGAGATGAATGTGATGCTGCATGGAGATGAATCTTGATCTTCTTTATCTCCCATCTTGATACAGCATCCCTACTTAAAGGCATCTCGGACTTAGTCGATTTTTCATAAATTCTTAGAAAAACATATGTTATAATGCTGCGAGATGAATGAGATGCTGCGTGGAGGTGAATCTTGACCTTCTTCATCTCCCATCTCAATACAGCATCCCTACTTAAAGGCATCTCGGACTTAGTCGATTTTTCATAAATTCTTAGAAAAACATATGTTAGGATGCTGCGAGATGAATGGGATGCTGCATGGAGATGAATCTTGACCTTCTGCATCTCCCATCTCAATACAGCATCCCTACTTAAAGGCATCTCGGACTTAGTCGATTTTTCATAAATTCTAAGAAAAACATATGTAAGGATGCTGCGAGATGAATGGGATGCTGCATGGAGATGAATCTTGATCTTCTTCATCTCCCATCTCAATACAGCATCCCTACTTAAAGGCATCTCGGACTTAGTCGATTTTTCATAAATTCATAGAAATTCATATGTTAGGATGCTGCGAGATGAATGTGATGCTGCATGGAGATGAATCTTGATCTTCTTCATCTCCCATACAAGTACAGCATCCCTACTTAAAGGCATCTCGGACTTAGTCGATTTTTCATAAATTCATAGAAATTCATATGTTAGGATGCTGGGAGTTGAATGGAATGCTGCATGGAGATGAATCTTGTTCTTCTTCATCTCCCATCTCAATACAGCATCCCTACTTAAAGGCATCTCGGACTTAGTCGATTTTTCATAAATTCTAAGAAAAACATATGTTAGGATGCTGCGAGATGAATGGGATGCTGCATGGAGATGAATCTTGATCTTCTTCATCTCCCATCTCAATACAGCATCCCTACTTAAAGGCATCTCGGACTTAGTCGATTTTTCATAAATTCTAAGAATGACATATGTTAGGATGCTGCGAGATGAATGGGATGCTGCATGTAGATGAATCTTGATCTTCTTCATCTTCCATCTCAATACAGCATCCCTACTTAAAGGCATCTCGGACTTAGTCGATTTTTCATACATTCTAAGAAAAACATATGTTGGGATGCTGGGAGATGAATGTGATGCTGCATGGAGATGAATCTTGATCTTCTTCATCTCCCATCTCAATACAGCATCCCTACTTAATGGCATCTCGGACTTAGTCGATTTTTCATAAATTCTAAGAAAAACATATGTTACGATGCAGCGAGATGAATGGGATGCTGCATGGAGATTAATCTTGATCTTCTTCATCTCCCATCTTAATACAGCATCCCTACTTAAAGGCATCTCGGACTTAGTCGATTTTTCATACATTCTAAGAAAAACATATGTTAGGATGCTGCGAGATGAATGGGATGCTGCATGGAGATGAATCTTGATCTTCTTCATCTCCCATCTTAACGCAGCATCCCTACTTAAAGGCATCTCGGACTTAGTCGATTTTTCATAAATTCTTAGAAAAACATATGTTAGGATGCTGCGAGATGAATGGGATGCTGCATGGAGATGAATCTTGACCTTCTGCATCTCCCATCTCAATACAGCATCCCTACTTAAAGGCATCTCGGACTTAGTCGATTTTTCATAAATTCTAAGAAAAACATATGTAAGGATGCTGCGAGATGAATGGGATGCTGCATGGAGATGAATCTTGATCTTCTTCATCTCCCATCTCAATACAGCATCCCTACTTAAAGGCATCTCGGACTTAGTCGATTTTTCATAAATTCATAGAAATTCATATGTTAGGATGCTGCGAGATGAATGTGATGCTGCATGGAGATGAATCTTGATCTTCTTCATCTCCCATACAAGTACAGCATCCCTACTTAAAGGCATCTCGGACTTAGTCGATTTTTCATAAATTCTAAGAAAAACATATGTTAGGATGCTGCGAGATGAATGGGATGCTGCATGGAGATGAATATTGATCTTCTTCATCTCCCATCTCAATACAGCATCCCTACTTAAAGGCATCTCGGACTTAGTCGATTTTTCATAAATTCTAAGAAAAACATATGTTAGGATGCTGCGAGATGAATGGGATGCTGCATGTAGATGAATCTTGATCTTCTTCATCTTCCATCTCAATACAGCATCCCTACTTAAAGGCATCTCGGACTTAGTCGATTTTTCATACATTCTAAGAAAAACATATGTTGGGATGCTGGGAGATGAATGTGATGCTGCATGGAGATGAATCTTGATCTTCTTCATCTCCCATCTCAATACAGCATCCCTACTTAATGGCATCTCGGACTTAGTCGATTTTTCATAAATTCTAAGAAAAACATATGTTACGATGCAGCGAGATGAATGGGATGCTGCATGGAGATTAATCTTGATCTTCTTCATCTCCCATCTTAATACAGCATCCCTACTTAAAGGCATCTCGGACTTAGTCGATTTTTCATACATTCTAAGAAAAACATATGTTAGGATGCTGCGAGATGAATGGGATGCTGCATGGAGATGAATCTTGATCTTCTTCATCTCCCATCTTAACGCAGCATCCCTACTTAAAGGCATCTCGGACTTAGTCGATTTTTCATAAATTCTTAGAAAAACATATGTTAGGATGCTGCGAGATGAATGGGATGCTGCATGGAGATGAATCTTGACCTTCTGCATCTCCCATCTCAATACAGCATCCCTACTTAAAGGCATCTCGGACTTAGTCGATTTTTCATAAATTCTAAGAAAAACATATGTAAGGATGCTGCGAGATGAATGGGATGCTGCATGGAGATGAATCTTGATCTTCTTCATCTCCCATCTCAATACAGCATCCCTACTTAAAGGCATCTCGGACTTAGTCGATTTTTCATAAATTCATAGAAATTCATATGTTAGGATGCTGGGAGTTGAATGGAATGCTGCATGGAGATGAATCTTGTTCTTCTTCATCTCCCATCTCAATACAGCATCCCTACTTAAAGGCATCTCGGACTTAGTCGATTTTTCATAAATTCTAAGAAAAACATATGTTAGGATGCTGCGAGATGAATGGGATGCTGCATGGAGATGAATATTGATCTTCTTCATCTCCCATCTCAATACAGCATCCCTACTTAAAGGCATCTCGGACTTAGTCGATTTTTCATAAATTCTAAGAAAAACATATGTTAGGATGCTGCGAGATGAATGGGATGCTGCATGTAGATGAATCTTGATCTTCTTCATCTTCCATCTCAATACAGCATCCCTACTTAAAGGCATCTCGGACTTAGTCGATTTTTCATACATTCTAAGAAAAACATATGTTGGGATGCTGGGAGATGAATGTGATGCTGCATGGAGATGAATCTTGATCTTCTTCATCTCCCATCTCAATACAGCATCCCTACTTAATGGCATCTCGGACTTAGTCGATTTTTCATAAATTCTAAGAAAAACATATGTTACGATGCAGCGAGATGAATGGGATGCTGCATGGAGATTAATCTTGATCTTCTTCATCTCCCATCTTAATACAGCATCCCTACTTAAAGGCATCTCGGACTTAGTCGATTTTTCATACATTCTAAGAAAAACATATGTTAGGATGCTGCGAGATGAATGGGATGCTGCATGGAGATGAATCTTGATCTTCTTCATCTCCCATCTTAACGCAGCATCCCTACTTAAAGGCATCTCGGACTTAGTCGATTTTTCATAAATTCTAAGAAAAACATATGTTAGGATGCTGCGAGATGAATGGGATGCTGCATGGAGATGAATCTTGATCTTCTTCATCTCCCATCTCAATACAGCATCCCTACTTAATGGCATCTCGGACTTAGTCGATTTTTCATAAATTCTAAGAAAATCATATGTTAGGATGCTGGGAGATGAATGGGATGCTGCAGGGAGATGAATCTTGATCTTCTTCATCTCCCATCTTAATACAGCATCCCTACTTAAAGGCATCTCGGACTTAGTCGATTTTTCATAAATTCTAAGAAAAACATATGTTTGGATGCTGGGAGATGAATATGATGCTGCATGGAGATGAATCTTGATCTTCTTCATCTCCCATCTTAATACAGCATCCCTACTTAAAGGCATCTCGGACTTAGTCGATTTTTCATAAATTCTAAGAAAAACATATGTTGGGATGCTGGGAGATGAATGTGATGCTGCATGGAGATGAATCTTGATCTTCTTCATCTCCCATCTTAATACAGCATCCCTACTTAAATGCATCTCGGACTTAGTCGATTTTTCATAAATTTTAAGAAAAACATATGTAAGGATGCTGCGAGATGAATATGATGCCCTATGGAGATGAATCTTGATCTTCTTCATCTCCCATCTTAATACAGCATCCCTACTTAAAGGCATCTCGGACTTAGTCGATTTTTCATAAATTCTAAGAAAAACATATGTTAGGATGCTGGGAGATGAATGGGATGCTGCATGGAGATGAATCTTGATCTTCTTCATCTCCCATCTTAATACAGCATCCCTACTTAAAGGCATCTCGGACTTAGTCGATTTTTCATAAATTCTAAGAAAAACATATGTTGGAATGCTGGGAGATGAATGGGATGCTGCATGGAGATGAATCTTGATCTTCTTCATCTCCCATCTTATTACAGCATCCCTACTTAAAGGCATCTCGGACTTAGTCGATTTTTCATAAATTCTAAGAAAAACATATGTTAGGATGCTGGGAGATGTATTGGATGCTGCATGGAGATGAATCTTGATCTTCTACATCTCCCATCTTAATACAGCATCCCTACTTAAAGGCATCTCGGACTTAGTCGATTTTTCATAAATTCTAAGAAATTCATATGTTAGGATGCTGCGAGATGAATGGGATGCTGCATGGAGATGAATCTTGATCTTCTTCATCTCCCATTTTAATACAGCATCCCTACTAAAAGGAATCTCGTACTAAGTCGATTTTTTATAAATTCTAAGAAAAACATATGTTAGGATGCTGCGAGATGAATGGGATGCTGCATCGAGATGAATCTTGATCTTCTTCATCTCCCATCTTAATACAGCATCCCTACTTAAAGGCATCTCGGACTTAGTCGATTTTCCATAAATTCTAAGAAAAACATATGTTAGGATGCTGGGAGATGAATGGGATGCTGCATGGAGATGAATCTTGATCTTCTTCATCTCCCATCTTAATACAGCATCCCTACTTAAAGCCATCTCGGACTTAGTCGATTTTCCATAAATTCTGAGAAAAACATATGTTAGGATGCTGGGAGATGAATGGGATGCTGCATGGAGATGAATCTTGACCTTCTTCATCTCCCATCTTAATACAGCATCCCTACTTAAAGGCATCTCGGACTTAGTCGATTTTTCATAAATTCTTAGAAATTCATATGTTCGGATGCTGCGAGATGAATGGGATGCTGCATGGAGATGAATCTTGATCTTCTTCATCTCCCATCTTAATACAGCATCCCTACTTAAAGGCATCTCGGACTTAGTCGATTTTCCATAAATTCTAAGAAAAACATATGTTAGGATGCTGGGAGATGAATGGGATGCTGCATGGAGATGAATCTTGATCTTCTTCATCTCCCATCTTAATACAGCATCCCTACCTAAAGGCATCTCGGACTTAGTCGATTTTCCATAAATTCTAAGAAAAACATATGTTAGGATGCTGGGAGATGAATGGGATGCTGCATGGAGATGAATCTTGATCTTCTTCATCTACCATCTTAATACAGCATCCCTACTTAAAGGCATCTCGGACTTAGTCGATTTTTCATAAATTCTAAGAAAAACATATGTTAGAATGCTGGGAGATGAATGGGATGCTGCATGGAGATGAATCTTGATCTTCTTCATCTCCCATCTTAATACAGCATCCCTACTTAAAGGCATCTCGGACTTAGTCGATTTTTCATAAATTCAAAGAAAAACATATGTTAGGATGCTGCGAGATGAATGGGATGCTGCATGGAGATGAATCTTGATCTTCTTCATCTCCCATCCTAATACAGCATCGCTACTTAAAGGCATCTCGGACTTAGTCGATTTTTTATAAATTCCAAGAAAAACATATGTTAGGATGCTGCGAGATGAATGGGATGCTGCATGGAGATGAATCTTGATCTTCTTCATCTCCCATCTCAATACAGCATCCCTACTTAAAGGCATCTCGGACTTAGTCGATTTTTCATAAATTCTAAGAAAAACATATGTTAGGATGCTGGGAGATGCATGGGATGCTGCAAGGAGATGAATCTTGAACTTCTTGATCTCCCATCTTAATACAGCATCCCTACTTAAAGGCATCTCGGACTTAGTCGATTTTTCATTAATTCTAAGAAAAACATATGTTAGGATGATGCGAGATGAATGGGATGCTGCATGGAGATGAATCTTGATCTTCTTCATCTCCCATCTTAATACAGCATCCCTACTTAAAGGCATCTCGGACTTAGTCGATTTTTTATAAATTCCAAGAAAAACATATGTTAGGATGCTGCTAGATGCATGGGATGCTGCAAGGAGATGAATCTTGACCTTCTTGATCTCCCATCTTAAAACAGCATCCCTACTTAAAGGCATCTCGGACTTAGTCGATTTTTCATAAATTCTAAGAAAAACATATGTTAGGATGCTGGGAGATGAACGGGATGCTGCATGGAGATTAATCTTGATCTTTTCATCTACCATCTTATTACAGCATCCCTACTTAAAGGCATCTCGGACTTAGTCGATTTTTCATAAATTCTAAGAAAAACATATGTTAGGATGCTGCGAGATGAATGAGATGCTGCATGGAGATGAATCTTGATCTTCTTCATCTCCCATCCTAATACAGCATCGCTACTTAAAGGCATCTCGGACTTAGTCGATTTTTCATATATTCTAAGAAAAACATATGTTGGGATGCTGGGAGATGAATGGGATGCTGCATGGAGATGAATCTTGATCTTCTTCATCTCCCATCCTTATACAGCATCGCTACTTAAAGGCATCTCGGACTTAGTCGATTTTTCATAAATTCTAAGAAATTCATATGTTCGGATGCTGGGAGATGAATGGGATGCTGCATGGAGATGAATCTTGATCTTCTTCATCTACCATCTTAATACAGCATCCCTACTTAAAGGCATCTCGGACTTAGTCGATTTTTCATAAATTCTAAGAAAAACATATGTTAGGATGATGCGAGATCAATGGGATGCTGCATGGAGATGAATCTTGATCATCTTCATCTCCCATCTTAATACAGCATCCCTACTTAAAGGCATCTCGGACTTAGTCGATTTTTTATAAATTCTAAGAAATTCATATGTAAGGATGCTGCGAGATGAATGGGATGCTTCATGGAGATGAATCTTGATCTTCTTCATCTCCCTTCTCAATACAGCATCCCTACTTAAAGGCATCTCGGACTTAGTCGATTTTTCATAAATTCTAAGAAAAACATATGTTAGGATGCTGCGAGATGAATGGGATGCTGCATGGAGATGAATCTTGATCTTCTTCATCTCCCATCTTAATACAGCATCCCTACTTAAAGGCATCTCTTACTTAGTCGATTTTTCATAAATTCTAAGAAAAACATATGTTAGGATGCTGCGAGATGAATGAGATGCTGCATGGAGATGAATTTTGATCTTCTTCATCTCCCATCCTAATACAGCATCGCTACTTAAAGGCATCTCGGACTTAGTCGATTTTTCATATATTCTAAGAAAAACATATGTTGGGATGCTGGGAGATGAATGGGATGCTGCATGGAGATGAATCTTGATCTTCTTCATCTCCCATCTTAATACAGCATCCCTACTTAAAGGCATCTCGGACTTAGTCGATTTTTCATAAATTCTAAGAAAAACATATGTTAGGATGCTGGGAGATGCATGGGATGCTGCAAGGAGATGAATCTTGAACTTCTTGATCTCCCATCTTAATACAGCATCCCTACTTAAAGGCATCTCGGACTAAGTCGATTTTTTATAAATTCCAAGAAAAACATATGTTAGGATGCTGCGAGATGCATGGGATGCTGCAAGGAGATGAATCTTGACCTTCTTTATCTCCCATCTTAATACAGCATCCCTACTTAAAGGCATCTCGGACTTAGTCGATTTTTCATAAATTCTAAGAAAAACATATGTTAGGATGCTGCGAGATGAATGGGATGCTGCATGGAGATGAATCTTGATCTTCTACATCTCCCATCTCAATACAGCATCCCTACTTAAAGGCATCTCGGACTTAGTCGATTTTTCATAAATTCTCAGAAATTCATTTGTTAGGATGCTTCGAGATGAATGGGATGCTGCATGGAGATGAATCTTGATCTTTTTCATCTCCCATCTTAATACAGCATCCCTACTTAAAGGCATCTCGAACTAAGTCGATTTTTCAAAAATTCTAAGAAATTCATATGTTCGGTTGCTGGGAGATGAATGGGATGCTGCATGTAGATGAATCTTGATCTTCTTCATCTACCATCTTAATACAGCATCCCTACTTAAAGGCATCTCGGACTTAGTCGATTTTTCATAAATTCTAAGAAAAACATATGTTAGGATGATGCGAGATGAATGGGATGCTGCATGGAGATGAATCTTGATCATCTTCATCTCCCATCTTAATACAGCATCCCTACTTAAAGGCATCTCGGACTTAGTCGATTTTTCATAAATTCTAAGAAATTCATATGTTAGGATGCTGCGAGATGAATGAGATGCTGCATGGAGATGAATCTTGATCTTCTTCATCTCTTATCTTAATACAGCATCCCTACTTAAAGGCATCTCGGACTTAGTCGATTTTTCATAAATTCTTAAAAATTCATATGTTTGAATGCTGCGAGATGAATGGGATGCTTCATGGAGATGAATCTTGATCTTCTTCATCTCCCTTCTCAATACAGCATCCCTACTTAAAGGCATCTCGGACTTAGTCGATTTTTCATAAATTCTAAGAAAAACATATGTTAGGATGCTGGGAGATGCATGGGATGCTGCAAGGAGATGAATCTTGAACTTCTTGATCTCCCATTTTAATACAGCATCCCTACTTAAAGGCAACTCGGACTTAGTCGATTTTTCATAAATTCTTAAAAATTCATATGTTTGGATGCTGCGAGAAGCATGGGATGCTGCATGGAGATGAATCTTGATCTTCTTCATCTCCCATCTCAATACAGCATCCCTACTTAAAGGCATCTCGGACTTAGTCGATTTTTCATAAATTATGAGAAAAACATATAAAAGGATGCTGGGAGATGAATGGGATGCTGCATGGAGATGAATCTTGATCTTCTTCATATCCCATCTTAATACAGCATCCCTACTTAAAGGCATCTCGGACTTAGTCGATTTTTCATAAATTCTAAGAAATTCATATGTTAGGATGCTGCGAAGTGAATGGGATGCTGCATGGAGATGAATCTTGATCTTCTTGATCTCCCATCTTAATACAGCATCCCTACTTAAAGGCATCTCGGACTTAGTCGATTTTTCATAAATTCTAAGAAAAACATATGTTAGGATGCTGCGAGATGAATGGGATGCTGCATGGAGATGAATCTTGATCATCTTCATCTCCCATCTCAATACAGCATCCCTACTTAAAGGCATCTCGGACTTAGTCGATTTTTCATAAATTCTAAGAAAAACATATGTTAGGATGCTGGGAGATGCATGGGATGCTGCAAGGAGATGAATCTTGAACTTCTTGATCTCCCATCTCAATACAGCATCCCTACTTAAAGGCATCTCGGACTTAGTCGATTTTTCATAAATTCTAAGAAAAACATATGTTAGGATGATGCGAGATGAATGGGATGCTGCATGGAGATGAATCTTGATCATCTTCATCTCCCATCTCAATACAGCATCCCTACTTAAAGGCATCTCGGACTTAGTCGATTTTTCATAAATTCTAAGAAAAACATATGTTAGGATGCTGGGAGATGCATGGGATGCTGCAAGGAGATGAATCTTGAACTTCTTGATCTCCCATCTTAATACAGCATCCCTACTTAAAGGCATCTCGGACTTAGTCGATTTTTCATTAATTCTAAGAAAAACATATGTAAGGATGATGCGAGATGAATGGGATGCTGCATGGAGATGAATCTTGATCTTCTTCATCTCCCATCTTAATACAGCATCCCTACTTAAAGGCATCTCGGACTTAGTCGATTTTTCATAAATTCTAAGAAATTCATATGTTAGGATGCTGCGAGATGAATGAGATGCTGCATGGAGATGAATCTTGATCTTCTTCATCTCCCATCTTAATACAGCATCCCTACTTCATGGCATCTCGGACTTAGTCGATTTTTCATAAATTCTAAGAACAACATATGTTAGGATGCTGCGAGATGAATGGGATGCTGCATGGAGATGAATCTTGATCTTCTTCATCTCCCATCTCAATACAGCATCCCTACTTAAAGGCATCTCGGACTTAGTCGATTTTTCATAAATTCTAAGAAATTCATATGTAAGGATGCTGCGAGATGAATGGGATGCTGCATGGAGATGAATCTTGATCTTCTTCATCTCCCATCTAAATACAGCATCCCTACTTAAAGGCATCTCGGACTTAGTCGATTTTTCATAAATTCTAAGAAAAACATATGTTAGGATGCTGCGAGATGAATGGGATGCTGCATGGAGATGAATCTTGATCTTCTTCATCTCCCATCTTAATACAGCATCCCTACTTAAAGGCATCTCGGACTTAGTCGATTTTTCATAAATTCTAAGAAATTCATATGTTAGGATGCTGCGAGATGAATGAGATGCTGCATGGAGATGAATCTTGATCTCCTACATCTCTTATCTCAATACAGCATCCCTACTTAAAGGCTTCTCGGACTTATTCGATTTTTCATGAATTCATAGAAATTCATATGTTAGGATGCTGCGAGATGAATGGGATGCTGCATGGAGATGAATCTTGATCTTCTTCATCTCCCATCTTAATACAGCATCCCTACTTGAAGGCATCTCGGACTTAGTCGATTTTTCATAAATTCTAAGAAATTCATATGTTAGGATGCTGGGAGATGAATGGGATGCTGCATGGAGATGAATCTTGATCTACTTCATCTCCCATCTTAATACAGCATCCCTACTTAAATGCATCTCGGACTTAGTCGATTTTTCATAAATTCATAGAAATTCATATGTTAGGATGCTGGGAGATGAATGGGATGCTGCATGGAGATGAATCTTGATCTTCTTCATCTCCCATCTTAATACAGCATCCCTACTTAAAGGCATCTCGGACTTAGTCGATTTTTCATAAATTCTAAGAAATTCATATGTTAGGATGCTGGGAGATGAATGGGATGCTGCATGGAGATGAATCTTGATCTCCTACATCTCCCATCTCAATACAGCATCCCTACTTAAAGGCATCTCGGACTTAGTCGATTTTTCATAAATTCATAGAAATTCATATGTTAGGATGCTGCGAGATGAATGGGATGCTGCATGGAGATTAATCTTGATCTTCTACATCTCCAATCTCAATACAGCATCCCTACTTAAAGGCATCTCGGACTTAGTCGATTTTTCATAAATTCTAAGAAATTCATATGTTAGGATGCTGGGAGATGAATGGGATGCTGCATGGAGATGAATCTTGATCTCCTACATCTCCCATCTCAATACAGCATCCCTACTTAAAGGCATCTCGGACTTAGTCGATTTTTCATAAATTCTAAGAAATTCATATGTTAGGATGCTGCGAGATGAATGGGATGCTGCATGGAGATGAATATTGATCTCCTACATCTCCCATCTTAATACAGCATCCCTACTTAAAGGCATCTCGGACTTAGTCGATTTTTCATAAATTCTAAGTAATTCATATGTTAGGATGCTGCGAGATGAATGGGATGCTGCATGGAGATGAATCTTGATCTCCTACATCTCTTATCTCAATACAGCATCCCTACTTAAAGGCATCTCGGACTTAGTCGATTTTTCATAAATTCTAAGAAATTCATATGTAAGGATGCTGGGAGATGAATGGGATGCTGCATGGAGATGAATCTTGATCTCCTACATCTCTTATCTCAATACAGCATCCCTACTTAAAGGCATCTCGGACTTAGTCGATTTTTCATAAATACTAAGAAAATCATATGTTAGGATGCTGCGAGATGAATGGGATGCTGCATGGAGATGAATCTTGATCTCCTTCATCTCCCATCTCGATACAGCATCCCTACTTAAAGGCATCTCGGACTTATTCGATTTTTCATAAATTCTAAGAAATTCATATGTTAGGATGCTGGGAGATGAATGGGATGCTGCATGGAGATGAATCTTGATCTTCTCCATCTCCCATCTTAATACAGCATCCCTACTTAAAGCCATCTCGGACTTAGTCGATTTTTCATAAATTCTAAGAAATTCATATGTAAGGATGCTGGAAGATAAATGGGATGCTGCATGGAGATGCATCTTGATCTCCTACATCTCCCATCTTAATACAGCATCCCTACTTAAAGCCATCTCGGACTTAGTCGATTTTTCATAAATTCTAAGAAATTCATATGTTAGGATGCTGGGAGATGAATGGGATGCTGCATGGAGATGAATCTTGTCTTCTTCATCTCCCATCTTAATACAGCATCCCTACTTAAAGGCATCTCGGACTTAGTCGATTTTCATAAATTCTAAGAAAAACATATTTAGGATGCTGCGAGATGAATGGATGCTGCATGGAGATGAATCTTGATCTCCTACATCTCCCATCTTAATACAGCATCCCTACTTAAAGGCTTCTCGGACTTATTCGATTTTTCATAAATTCTAAGAAATTCATATGTTAGGATGCTGGGAGATAAATGGGATGCTGCATGGAGATGAATCTTGATCTCCTACATCTCCCATCTCAATACAGCATCCCTACTTAAAGGCATCTCGGACTTAGTCGATTTTTCATAAATTCATAGAAATTCATATGTTAGGATGCTGCGAGATGAATGGGATGCTGCATGGAGATGAATCTTGATCTCCTACATCTCTCATCTCAATACAGCATCCCTACTTAAAGGCATCTCGGACTTAGTCGATTTTTCATAAATTCATAGAAATTCATATGTTAGGATGCTGCGAGATGAATGGGATGCTGCATGGAGATGAATCTTGATCTACTTCATCTCCCATCTTAATACAGCATTCCTACTTAAATGCATCTCGGACTTAGTCGATTTTTCATAAATTCATAGAAATTCATATGTTAGGATGCTGCGAGATGAATGGGATGCTGCATGGAGGTGCATCTTGATCTCCTACATCTCCCATCTTAATACAGCATCCCTACTTAAAGCCATCTCGGACTTAGTCGATTTTTCATAAATTCTAAGAAATTCATATGTTAGGATGCTGGGAGATGAATGGGTTGCTGCATGGAGATGAATCTTGATCTCCTACATCTCCCATCTCAATACAGCATCCCTACTTAAAGGCATCTCGGACTTAGTCGATTTTTCATGAATTCATAGAAATTCATATGTTAGGATGCTGCGAGATGAATGGGATGCTGCATGGAGATGAATCTTGATCTTCTTCATCTCCCTCCTTAATACAGCATCCCTACTTAAAGGCATCTCGGACTTAGTCGATTTTTCATAAATTCTAAGAAAAACATATGTTAGGATGCTGCGAGATGAATGGGATGCTGCATGGAGGTGAATCTTGATCTACTTCATCTCCCATCTTAATACAGCATCCCTACTTAAATGCATCTCGGACTTAGTCGATTTTTCATAAATTCTAAGAAAAACATATGTTAGGATGCTGCGAGATGAATGGGATGCTGCATGGAGATGAATCTTGATCTTCTTCATCTCCCATCTTAATACAGCATCCCTACTTAAAGGCTTCTCGGACTTAGTCGATTTTTCATAAATTCTAAGAAATTCATATGTTAGGATGCTGGGAGATGAATGGGATGCTGCATGGAGATGAATCTTGATCTTCTTCATCTCCCATCTTAATACAGCATCCCTACTTAAAGGCATCTCGGACTTAGTCGATTTTTCATAAATTCTAAGAAATTCATATGTTAGGATGCTGGGAGATGAATGGGATGCTGCATGGAGATGAATCTTGATCTTCTTCATCTCCCATCTTAATACAGCATCCCTACTTAAAGCCATCTCGGACTTAGTCGATTTTTCATAAATTCTAAGAAATTCATATGTTAGGATGCTGGGAGATGAATGGGATGCTGCATGGAGATGAATCTTGATCTTCTTCATCTCCCATCTTAATACAGCATCCCTACTTAAAGGCATCTCGGACTTAGTCGATTTTTCATAAATTCTAAGAAATTCATATGTTAGGATGCTGGGAGATGAATGGGATGCTGCATGGAGATGAATCTTGATCTTCTTCATCTCCCATCTTAATACAGCATCCCTACTTAAAGCCATCTCGGACTTAGTCGATTTTTCATAAATTCTAAGAAATTCATATGTTAGGATGCTGGGAGATGAATGGGATGCTGCATGGAGATGAATCTTGATCTTCTTCATCTCCCATCTTAATACAGCATCCCTACTTAAATGCATCTCGGACTTAGTCGATTTTTCATAAATTCTAAGAAAAACATATGTTAGGATGCTGCGAGATGAATGGGATGCTGCATGGAGATGAATCTTGATCTTCTTCATCTCCCATCTTAATACAGCATCCCTACTTAAAGGCATCTCGGACTTAGTCGATTTTTCATAAATTCTAAGAAATTCATATGTTAGGATGCTGGGAGATGAATGGGATGCTGCATGGAGATGAATCTTGATCTCCTACATCTCCCATCTTAATACAGCATCCCTACTTAAAGCCATCTCGGACTTAGTCGATTTTTCATAAATTCTAAGAAATTCATATGTTAGGATGCTGGGAGATGAATGGGATGCTGCATGGAGATGAATCTTGATCTCCTACATCTCCCATCTCAATACAGCATCCCTACTTCAAGGCATCTCGGATTTAGTCGATTTTTCATAAAT
The DNA here is from genome assembly GCF_943734765.1 of Anopheles ziemanni. Taxonomy (NCBI): domain Eukaryota; kingdom Metazoa; phylum Arthropoda; class Insecta; order Diptera; family Culicidae; genus Anopheles; species Anopheles ziemanni. The sequence continues at coordinate 139,288 of NW_026689824.1, read as the reverse complement.
TCATAGAAATTCATATGTTAGGATGCTGCGAGATGAATGGGATGCTGCATGCAGATGAATATTGATCTCCTACATCTCCCGTCTCAATACAGCATCCCTACTTAAAGGCATCTCGGACTTAGTCGATTTTTCATAAATTCATAGAAATTCATATGTTAGGATGCTGCGAGATGAATGGGATGCTGCATGGAGATGAATCTTGATCTTCTTCATCTCCCATCTAAATACAGCATCCCTACTAAAAGGCATCTCGGACTTAGTCGATTTTTCATAAATTCTAAGAAAAACATATGTTAGGATGCTGCGAGATGAATGGGATGCTGCATGGAGATGAATCTTGATCTCCTACATCTCCCATCTTAATACAGCATCCCTACTTAAAGCCATCTCGGACTTAGTCGATTTTTCATAAATTCATAGAAATTCATATGTTAGGATGCTGCGAGATGAATGGGATGCTGCATGGAGATGAATCTTGATCTTCTTCATCTCCCATCTAAATACAGCATCCCTACTAAAAGGCATCTCGGACTTAGTCGATTTTTCATAAATTCTAAGAAAAACATATGTTAGGATGCTGCGAGATGAATGGGATGCTGCATGGAGATGAATCTTGATCTTCTTCATCTCTCATCTTAATACAGCATCCCTACTTAAAGGCATCTCCGACTTAGTCGATTTTTCATAAATTCTTAGAAAAACATATGTTTGGATGCAGCGAGATGAATGGGATGCTGCATGGAGATGAATCTTGATCTTCTTCATCTCCCATCTTAATACAGCATCCCTTCTTAAAGGCATCTCGGACTTAGTCGATTTTTCATAAATTCTAAGAAATTCATATGTTAGGATGCTGGGAGATGAATGGGATGCTGCATGGAGATGAATCTTGATCTCCTACATCTCCCATCTCAATACAGCATCCCTACTTAATGGCATCTCGGACTTAGTCGATTTTTCATAAATTCATAGAAATTCATATGTTAGGATGCTGCGAGATGAATGGGATGCTGCATGGAGATGAATCTTGATCTTCTTCATCTCCCATCTCAATACAGCATCCCTACTTAAATGCATCTCGGACTTAGTCGATTTTTCATAAATTCTAAGAAAAACTTATGTTAGGATGCTGCGAGATGAATGGGATGCTGCATGGAGATGAATCTTGATCTTCTTCATCTCCCATCTTAATACAGCATCCCTACTTAAAGGCATCTCGGACTTAGTCGATTTTTCATAAATTCTAAGAAATTCATATGTTAGGATGCTGGGAGATGAATGGGATGCTGCATGGAGATGAATCTTGATCTCCTACATCTCCCATCTTAATACAGCATCCCTACTTAAAGGCATCTCGGACTTAGTCGATTTTTCATAAATTCATAGAAATTCATATGTTAGGATGCTGGGAGATGAATGGGATGCTGCATGGAGATGAATCTTGATCTCCTACATCTCCCATCTTAATACAGCATCCCTACTTAAAGCCATCTCGGACTTAGTCGATTTTTCATAAATTCTAAGAAATTCATATGTTAGGATGCTGCGAGATGAATGGGATGCTGCATGGAGATGAATACAGCATCCCTACTTAAAGCCATCTCGGACTTAGTCGATTTTTCATAAATTCATAGAAATTCATATGTTGGGATGCTGCGAGATGAAGGGGTAGCTGCATGGAGATGAATCTTGACCTTCTTCATCTCCCATCTTAATACAGCATCCCTACTTAAAGGCATCTCGGACTTAGTCGATTTTTCATAAATTCTAAGAAATTCATATGTTAGGATGCTGCGAGATGAATGGGATGCTGCATGGAGATGAATCTTGATCTCCTACATCTCCCATCCCAACACAGCATCCCTACTTAAAGCCATCTCGGTCTTAGTCGATTTTTCATAAATTCTAAGAAAAACATATGTAAGGATGCTGCGAGATGAATGGGATGCTGCATGGAGATGAATCTTGATCTTATTCATCTACCATCTTAATACAGCATCCCTACTTAAAGGCATCTCGGACTTAATCGATTTTTCATAAATTCTAAGAAAAACATATGTTACGATGCTGGGAGATGAATGGGATGCTGCATGGAGATGCATCTTGATCTCCTACATCTCCCATCTCAATACAGCATCCCAACTTAAAGGCATCTCGGACTTAGTCGATTTTTCATAAATTCTAAGAAATTCATATGTTAGGATGCTGGGAGATGAATGGGATGCTGCATGGAGATGAATCTTGATCTCCTACATCTCCCATCTCAATACAGCATCCCAACTTAAAGGCATCTCGGACTTAGTCGATTTTTCATAAATTCTAAGAAATTCATATGTTAGGATGCTGGGAGATGAATGGGATGCTGCATGGAGATGAATCTTGATCTCTTACATCTCCCATCTCAATACAGCATCCCTACTTAAAGGCATCTCGGACTTAGTCGATTTTTCATAAATTCTAAGAAATTCATATGTTAGGATGCTGCGAGATGAATGGGATGCTGCATGGAGATGAATCTTGATCTCCTACATCTCCCATCTTAATACAGCATTCCTACTTAAATGCATCTCGGACTTAGTCGATTTTTCATAAATTCATAGAAATTCATATGTTAGGATGCTGCGAGATGAATGGGATGCTGCATGGAGATGCATCTTGATCTCCTACATCTCCCATCTCAATACAGCATCCCAACTTAAAGGCATCTCGGACTTAGTCGATTTTTCATAAATTCTAAGAAATTCATATGTTAGGATGCTGGGAGATGAATGGGATGCTGCATGGAGATGAATCTTGATCTCCTACATCTCCCATCTCAATACAGCATCCCTACTTAAAGGCATCTCGGACTTAGTCGATTTTTCATAAATTCTAAGAAATTCATATGTTAGGATGCTGCGAGATGAATGGGATGCTGCATGGAGATGAATATTGATCTCCTACATCTCCCATCTTAATACAGCATCCCTACTTAAAGGCATCTCGGACTTAGTCGATTTTTCATAAATTCTAAGAAAAACATATGTTAGGATGCTGCGAGATGAATGGGATGCTGCATGGAGATTAATCTTGATCTTCTTCATCTCCCATCTTAATACAGCATCCCTACTTAAGAGCATCTCGGACTGAGTCGATTTTTCATAAATTCTAAGAAATTCATATGTTAGGATGCTGCGAGATGAATGGGATGCTGCATGGAGATGAATCTTGATCTTCTTCATCTCCCATCTTAATACAGCATCCCTACTTACAGGCATCTCGGACTTAGTCGATTTTTCATAAATTCTAAGAAAAACATATGTTTGGATGCTGCGAGATGAATGGGATGCTGCATGGAGATGAATCTTGATCTTCTTCATCTCCCATCTTAAACCAGCATCCCTACTTAAAGGCATCTCGGACTTAGTCGATTTTTCATAAATTCTAAGAAATTCATCTGTTAGGGTGCTGCGAGATGAATGGGATGCTGCATGGAGATGAATCTTGATCTTCTTCATCTCCCATCTTAATACAGCATCCCTACTTAGAGACATCTCGGACTTAGTCGATTTTTCATAAATTCTAAGAAAAACATATGTTTGGATGCTAAGAGATGAATGGGATGCTGCATGGAGATGAATCTTGATCTTCTTCATCTCCCATCTTGAAACAGCATCCCTACTTAAAGGCATCTCGGACTTAGTCGATTTTTCATAAATTCTAAGAAAAACATATGTTAGGATGCTGCGAGATGAATGGGATGCTGCATGGAGATGAATCTTGATCTTCTTCATCTCCCATCTCAATACAGCATTCTTACTTAAGGGCATCTCGGACTTAGTCGATTTTTCATAAATTCTAAGAAAAACATATGTTAGGATGCTGCGAGATGAATGGGATGCTGCATGGAGTTGAATCTTGATCTTCTTCATCTCCCATCTTAATACAGCATCCCTTCTTAAAGGCATCTCGGACTTAGTCGATTTTTCATAAATTCTAAGAAAAACATATGTTAGGATGCTGCGAGATGAATGAGATGCTGCATGAAGATGAATCTTGATCTTCTCCATCTTCCATCTTAATACAGCATCCCTACTTAAGGGCATCTCGGACTTAGTCGATTTTTCATAAATTCTAAGAAAAACATATGTTAGGATGCTGCGAGATGAATGGGATGCTGCATGGAGATGAATCTTGATCTTCTACATCTCCCATCTTAATACAGCATCCCTACTTAAAGGCATCTCGGACTTAGTCGATTTTTCATAAATTCTAAGAAAAACATATGTTAGGATGCTGCGAGATGAATGAGATGCTGCATGGAGATTAATCTTGATCTTCTTCATCTCCCATCTTAATACAGCATCCCTACTTAAGAGCATCTCGGACTGAGTCGATTTTTCATAAATTCTAAGAAAAACATATGTTTGGATGCTAAGAGATGAATGGGATGCTGCATGGAGATGAATCTTGATCTTCTTCATCTCCCAACTCAATACAGCATCCCTACTTAAAGGCATCTCGGACTTAGTCTATTTTTCATATTTTCTAAGAAATTCATATGTTAGGATGCTGCGAGATGAATGGGATGCTGCATGGAGATGAATCTTGATCTTCTTCATCTCCCGTCTCAATACAGCATCCCTTCTTAAAGGCATCTCGGACTTAGTCGATTATTCATAAATTCTAAGAAATTCATATGTTAGGATGCTGCGAGATGAATGGGATGCTGCATGGAGATGTATCTTGATCTTCTTCATCTCCCTTCTCAATACAGCATCCCTACTTAAAGGCATCTCGGACTTAGTCGATTTTTCATAAATTCTAAGAAAAACATATGTTAGGATGCTGCGAGATGAATGGGATGCTGCATGGAGATGAATCTTGATCTTCTTCATATCCCATCTTAATACAGCATCCCTACTTAAAGGCATCTCGGACTTAGTCGATTTTTCATAAATTCTAAGAAATTCATATGTTAGGATGCTGCGAAGTGAATGGGATGCTGCATGGAGATGAATCTTGATCTTCTTCATCTCCCATCTCAATACAGCATCCCTACTTAAAGGCATCTCGGACTTAGTCGATTTTTCATAAATTCTAAGAAAAACATATGTTAGGATGCTGGGAGATGCATGGGATGCTGCAAGGAGATGAATCTTGAACTTCTTGATCTCCCATCTTAATACAGCATCCCTACTTAAAGGCATCTCGGACTTAGTCGATTTTTCATTAATTCTAAGAAAAACATATGTTAGGATGATGCGAGATGAATGGGATGCTGCATGGAGATGAATCTTGATCTTCTTCATCTCCCATCTTAATACAGCATCCCTACTTAAAGGCATCTCGGACTTAGTCGATTTTTCATAAATTCTAAGAAATTCATATGTTAGGATGCTGCGAGATGAATGAGATGCTGCATGGAGATGAATCTTGATCTTCTTCATCTCCCATCTTAAAACAGCATCCCTACTTCATGGCATCTCGGACTTAGTCGATTTTTCATAAATTCTAAGAAAAACATATGTTAGGATGCTGCGAGATGAATGGGATGCTGCATGGAGATGAATCTTGATCTTCTTCATCTCCCATCCTAATACAGCATCGCTACTTAAAGGCATCTCGGACTTAGTCGATTTTTTATAAATTCCAAGAAAAACATATGTTAGGATGCTGCGAGATGAATGGGATGCTGCATGGAGATGAATCTTGATCTTCTTCATCTCCCATCTCAATACAGCATCCCTACTTAAAGGCATCTCGGACTTAGTCGATTTTTCATAAATTCTAAGAAATTCATATGTTAGGATGCTGCGAGATGAATGGGATGCTGCATGGAGATGAATCTTGATCTTCTTCATCTCCCATCTTAATACAGCATCCCTACTTAAAGGCATCTCGGACTTAGTCGATTTTTCATAAATTCTAAGAAAAACATATGTTAGGATGCTGCGAGATGAATGGGATGCTGCATGGAGATGAATCTTGATCTTCTACATCTCCCATCTTAATACAGCATCCCTACTTAAAGGCATCTCGAACTAAGTCGATTTTTCATAAATTCTAAGAAATTCATATGTTCGGTTGCTGGGAGATGAATGGGATGCTGCATGGAGATGAATCTTGATCTTCTTCATCTACCATCTTAATACAGCATCCCTACTTAAAGGCATCTCGGACTTAGTCGATTTTTCATAAATTCTAAGAAAAACATATGTTAGGATGATGCGAGATGAATGGGATGCTGCATGGAGATGAATCTTGATCATCTTCATCTCCCATCTCAATACAGCATCCCTACTTAAAGGCATCTCGGACTTAGTCGATTTTTCATAAATTCTAAGAAAAACATATGTTAGGATGCTGGGAGATGCATGGGATGCTGCAAGGAGATGAATCTTGAACTTCTTGATCTCCCATCTTAATACAGCATCCCTACTTAAAGGCATCTCGGACTTAGTCGATTTTTCATTAATTCTAAGAAAAACATATGTTAGGATGATGCGAGATGAATGGGATGCTGCATGGAGATGAATCTTGATCTTCTTCATCTCCCATCTTAATACAGCATCCCTACTTAAAGGCATCTCGGACTTAGTCGATTTTTCATAAATTCTAAGAAATTCATATGTTAGGATGCTGCGAGATGAATGAGATGCTGCATGGAGATGAATCTTGATCTTCTTCATCTCCCATCTTAATACAGCATCCCTACTTCATGGCATCTCGGACTTAGTCGATTTTTCATAAATTCTAAGAAAAACATATGTTAGGATGCTGCGAGATGAATGGGATGCTGCATGGAGATGAATCTTGATCTTCTACATCTCCCATCTCAATACAGCATCCCTACTTAAAGGCATCTCGGACTTAGTCGATTTTTCATAAATTATAAGAAAAACATATGTTAGGATGCTGCGAGATGAATGGGATGCTTCATGGAGATGAATCTTGATCTTCTTCATCTCCCTTCTCAATACAGCATCCCTACTTAAAGGCATCTCGGACTTAGTCGATTTTTCATAAATTCTAAGAAAAACATATGTTAGGATGCTGCGAGATGAATGGGATGCTGCATGGAGATGAATCTTGATCTTCTTCATATCCCATCTTAATACAGCATCCCTACTTAAAGGCATCTCGGACTTAGTCGATTTTTCATAAATTCTAAGAAATTCATATGTTAGGATGCTGCGAAGTGAATGGGATGCTGCATGGAGATGAATCTTGATCTTCTTCATCTCCCATCTTAATACAGCATCCCTACTTCATGGCATCTCGGACTTAGTCGATTTTTTATAAATTCCAAGAAAAACATATGTTAGGATGCTGCGAGATGAATGGGATGCTGCATGGAGATGAATCTTGATCTTCTTCATCTCCCATCTCAATACAGCATCCCTACTTAAAGGCATCTCGGACTTAGTCGATTTTTCATAAATTCTAAGAAAAACATATGTTAGGATGCTGGGAGATGCATGGGATGCTGCATGGAGATGAATCCTGATCTTCTTCATCTCCCATCTTAATACAGCATACCTTCTTAAAGGACTCTCGGACTTAGTCGATTTTTCATAAATTCTAAGAAAAACATATGTTAGGATGCTGCGAGATGAATGGGATGCTGCATGGAGATGAATCTTGATCTTCTTCATCTCCCATCTTAATACAGCATCCCTACTTAAAGGCATCTCGGACTTAGTCGATTTTTCATAAATTCTAAGAAATTCATATGTTAGGATGCTTCAAGATGAATGGGATGCTGCATGGAGATGAATCTTGATCTTCTTCATCTCCCATCTTAATACAGCATCCCTACTTAAAGGCATCTCGGACTTAGTCGATTTTTCATAAATTCTAAAAAAAACATATGTTAGGATGCTGCGAGATGAATGGGATGCTGCATGGAGATGAATCTTGATCTTCTTCATCTCCCATCTTAATACAGCATCCCTACTTAAAGGCATCTCGGACTTAGTCGATTTTTCATAAATTCTAAGAAAAACATATGTTAGGATGCTGCGAGATGAATGGGATGCTGCATGGAGATGAATCTTGATCTTCTTCATCTCCCGTCTCAATACAGCATCCCTACTTAAAGCCATCTCGGACTTAGTCGATTTTTCATAAATTCTTAGAAAAACATATGTTTGGATGCTGCGAGATGAATGGGATGCTGCATGGAGATGAATCTTGATCTTCATCATCTCCTATTTCAATACAGCATCCCTACTTAAAGGCATCTCGGACTTAGTCGATTTTTCATAAGTTCTAAGAAAACCATAAGTTAGGATGCTGCGAGGTGAATGGGATGCTGCATGGAGATGAATCTTGATCTTCTTCATCTCCCATCTTAATACAGCATCCCTACTTAAATGCATCTCGGACTTAGTCGATTTTTCATAAATTTTAAGAAAAACATATGTAAGGATGCTGCGAGATGAATATGATGCTCTATGGAGATGAATCTTGATCTTCTTCATCTCCCATCTTAATACAGCATCTATACTTAAAGGCATCTCGGACTTAGTCGATTTTTCATAAATTCTAAGAAAAACATATGTTAGGATGCTGGGAGATGTATTGGATGCTGTATGGAGATGAATCTTGATCTTCTTCATCTCCCGTCTTAATACAGCATCCCTACTTAAAGGCATCTCGGACTTAGTCGATTTTTTATAAATTCCAAGAAAAACATATGTTAGGATGCTGCGAGATGAATGGGATGCTGTATGGAGATGAATCTTGATCTTCTTCATCTCCCGTCTTAATACAGCATCCCTACTTAAAGGCATCTCGGACTTAGTCGATTTTTCATAAATTCTAAGAAAAACATATGTTTGGATGCTGGAAGATGATTGGGATGCTGCATGGAGATGAATCTTGATCTTCGTCATCTCCCATCTTAATACAGCATCCCTATTTAAAGGCATCTCGGACTTAGTCGATTTTTCATAAATTCTAAGAAATTCATATGTTAGGATGCTGCGAGATGAATGGGATGCTGCATGGAGATGAATCTTGATCTTCTTCATCTCCCATCTTAATACAGCATCCCTACTTAAAGGCATCTCGGACTTAGTCGAATTTTCATAAATTCTAAGAAAAACATATGTTAGGATGCTGCGAGATGAATGGGATGCTGCATGGAGATGAATCTTTATCTTCTTCATCTCCCATCTTAATACAGCATCCCTACTTAAATGCATCTCGGACTTAGTCGATTTTTCATAAATTTTAAGAAAAACATATGTAAGGATGCTGCGAGATGAATATGATGCTCTATGGAGATGAATCTTGATCTTCTTCATCTCCCATCTTAATACAGCATCTATACTTAAAGGCATCTCGGACTTAGTCGATTTTTCATAAATTCTTAGAAAAACATATGTTTGGATGCTGCGAGATGAATGGGATGCTGCATGGAGATGAATCTTGATCTTCATCATCTCCTATTTCAATACAGCATCCCTACTTAAAGGCATCTCGGACTTAGTCGATTTTTCATAAGTTCTAAGAAAACCATAAGTTAGGATGCTGCGAGGTGAATGGGATGCTGCATGGAGATGAATCTTGATCTTCTTCATCTCCCATCTTAATACAGCATCCCTACTTAAATGCATCTCGGACTTAGTCGATTTTTCATAAATTTTAAGAAAAACATATGTAAGGATGCTGCGAGATGAATATGATGCTCTATGGAGATGAATCTTGATCTTCTTCATCTCCCATCTTAATACAGCATCTATACTTAAAGGCATCTCGGACTTAGTCGATTTTTCATAAATTCTAAGAAAAACATATGTTAGGATGCTGGGAGATGTATTGGATGCTGTATGGAGATGAATCTTGATCTTCTTCATCTCCCATCTTAATACAGCATCCCTACTTAAAGGCATCTCGGACTTAGTCGATTTTTCATAAATTCTAAGAAAAACATATGTTAGGATGCTGGGAGATGAATGGGATGCTGCATGGAGATGAATCTTGATCTTCTTCATCTCCCATCTTAATACAGCATCCCTACTTAAAGGCATCTCGGACTTAGTCGATTTTTCATAAATTCTAAGAAAAACATATGTTTAAATGCTGGGAGATGAATGGGATGCTGCATGGAGATGAATCTTGATCTTCTTCATCTCCCATCTTATTACAGCATCCCTACTTAAAGGCATCTCGGACTTAGTCGATTTTTCATAAATTCTAAGAAAAACATATGTTAGGATGCTGGGAGATGTATTGGATGCTGCATGGAGATGAATCTTGATCTTCTACATCTCCCATCTTAATACAGCATCCCTACTTAAAGGCATCTCGGACTTAGTCGATTTTTCATAAATTCTAAGAAATTCATATGTTAGGATGCTGCGAGATGAATGGGATGCTGCATGGAGATGAATCTTGATCTTCTTCATCTCCCATCTTAATACAGCATCCCTACTTAAAGGCATCTCGGACTTAGTCGATTTTTCATAAATTCTAAGAAATTCATATGTTAGGATGCTGCGAGATGAATGGGATGCTGCATGGAGATGAATCTTGATCTTCTTCATCTCCCATCTTAATACAGCATCCCTACTTAAAGGCATCTCGGACTTAGTCGATTTTTCATAAATTCTAAGAAAAACATATGTTAGGATGCTGCGAGATGAATGGGATGCTGCATGGAGATGAATCTTGATCTTCTTCATCTCCCATCTCAATACAGCATCCCTACTTAAAGGCATCTCGGACTTAGTCGATTTTTCATAAATTCTCAGAAATTCATTTGTTAGGATGCTTCGAGATGAATGGGATGCTGCATGGAGATGAATCTTGATCTTTTTCATCTACCATCTTAATACAGCATCCCTACTTAAAGGCATCTCGGACTTAGTCGATTTTTCATAAATTCTAAGAAAAACATATGTTAGGATGCTGCGAGATGAATGGGATGCTGCATGGAGATGAATCTTGATCATCTTCATCTCCCATCTCAATACAGCATCCCTACTTAAAGGCATCTCGGACTTAGTCGATTTTTCATAAATTCTAAGAAAAACATATGTTAGGATGCTGCGAGATGAATGGGATGCTGCATGGAGATGAATCTTGATCTTCTTCATCTCCCATCTTAATACAGCATCCCTACTTAAAGGCATCTCGGACTTAGTCGATTTTTCATAAATTCTAAGAAATTCATATGTTAGGATGCTGCGAGATGAATGGGATGCTGCATGGAGATGAATCTTGATCATCTTCATCTCCCATCTCAATACAGCATCCCTACTTAAAGGCATCTCGGACTTAGTCGATTTTTCATAAATTCTAAGAAAAACATATGTTAGGATGCTGCGAGATGAATGGGATGCTGCATGGAGATGAATCTTGATCTTCTTCATCTCCCATCTCAATACAGCATCCCTACTTAAAGGCATCTCGGACTTAGTCGATTTTTCATAAATTCTCAGAAATTCATTTGTTAGGATGCTTCGAGATGAATGGGATGCTGCATGGAGATGAATCTTGATCTTTTTCATCTACCATCTTAATACAGCATCCCTACTTAAAGGCATCTCGGACTTAGTCGATTTTTCATAAATTCTAAGAAAAACATATGTTAGGATGCTGCGAGATGAATGGGATGCTGCATGGAGATGAATCTTGATCATCTTCATCTCCCATCTCAATACAGCATCCCTACTTAAAGGCATCTCGGACTTAGTCGATTTTTCATAAATTCTAAGAAATTCATATGTTAGGATGCTGCGAGATGAATGGGATGCTGCATGGAGATGAATCTTGATCTTCTTCATCTCCCATCTTAATACAGCATCCCTACTTAAAGGCATCTCGGACTTAGTCGATTTTTCATAAATTCTAAGAAATTCATATGTTAGGATGCTGCGAGATGAATGGGATGCTGCATGGAGATGAATCTTGATCTTCTTCATCTCCCATCTTAATACAGCATCCCTACTTAAAGGCATCTCGGACTTAGTCGATTTTTCATAAATTCTAAGAAATTCATATGTTAGGATGCTGCGAGATGAATGGGATGCTGCATGGAGATGAATCTTGATCTTCTTCATCTCCCATCTTAATACAGCATCCCTACTTAAAGGCATCTCGGACTTAGTCGATTTTTCATAAATTCTAAGAAAAACATATGTTAGGATGCTGCGAGATGAATGGGATGCTGCATGGAGATGAATCTTGATCTTCTTCATCTCCCATCTTAATACAGCATCCCTACTTAAAGGCATCTCGAACTAAGTCGATTTTTCATAAATTCTAAGAAATTCATATGTTCGGTTGCTGGGAGATGAATGGGATGCTGCATGGAGATGAATCTTGATCTTCTTCATCTACCATCTTAATACAGCATCCCTACTTAAAGGCATCTCGGACTTAGTCGATTTTTCATAAATTCTAAGAAAAACATATGTTAGGATGATGCGAGATGAATGGGATGCTGCATGGAGATGAATCTTGATCATCTTCATCTCCCATCTCAATACAGCATCCCTACTTAAAGGCATCTCGGACTTAGTCGATTTTTCATAAATTCTAAGAAAAACATATGTTAGGATGCTGGGAGATGCATGGGATGCTGCAAGGAGATGAATCTTGAACTTCTTGATCTCCCATCTTAATACAGCATCCCTACTTAAAGGCATCTCGGACTTAGTCGATTTTTCATTAATTCTAAGAAAAACATATGTTAGGATGATGCGAGATGAATGGGATGCTGCATGGAGATGAATCTTGATCTTCTTCATCTCCCATCTTAATACAGCATCCCTACTTAAAGGCATCTCGGACTTAGTCGATTTTTCATAAATTCTAAGAAATTCATATGTTAGGATGCTGCGAGATGAATGAGATGCTGCATGGAGATGAATCTTGATCTTCTTCATCTCCCATCTTAATACAGCATCCCTACTTCATGGCATCTCGGACTTAGTCGATTTTTCATAAATTCTAAGAAAAACATATGTTAGGATGCTGCGAGATGAATGGGATGCTGCATGGAGATGAATCTTGATCTTCTTCATCTCCCATCTCAATACAGCATCCCTACTTAAAGGCATCTCGGACTTAGTCGATTTTTCATAAATTATAAGAAAAACATATGTTAGGATGCTGCGAGATGAATGGGATGCTTCATGGAGATGAATCTTGATCTTCTTCATCTCCCTTCTCAATACAGCATCCCTACTTAAAGGCATCTCGGACTTAGTCGATTTTTCATAAACTAGGTATAACGGCCCGGTTACACGGGCCCATGTTGATGAAATAATTTGCATTAGAATCTAGTAAAATTGTGGCAAATTCTGTCAATCAAAGGCTCAGCCCAATTAGAAGATTTAGCCTGTATTAAACTGTGGGAGGCCAAATTTAAATCCCGGCTCACTGACTGCCTTATGATGGCTGAATAGTAATGAAACATTAATCGGGCCAAACGAAAGAATTGTTGTCAAAGAAAAATAACGGGGCCAATACCCGTTATTTGCCAAGCACCACTAATTGACTAACGTGTCGACAAATATTCCCGGTCTTATCGTCTTACTAAATGGAGTCCCCGGGAAATACTGGCTAATTGCAAAAGAACATTTTAAATTTCGCATAATTTAGAAGATCTAATAAAGTGAACACGTAGAGTCAATAGATGAAAAGCTGCATCTACTCAAAACCTTATCCCGGTTGGAAGAGCACTGGCTCTTTTTACGATCTCAATTTAAAAACCGTTAAATTTAAAAATATAATGCAATAGGATTAGTGTTCGGAGAGTTTCGAGTGTTCGTTTTATGAATTTCGTCATCCAAGTATCCTTTTGTTTAACTCAAGCGAGCTGATTGCCAAGGCGATCAAAGTACAGAGAAACGTAGACGACAGGCTCTATAAGGTAGACAGACATAGACTCTGTAAGATAACGCTTCAGGTTCTACAAAATTGACTGTTTATTGTTTAGGAAACTTTGTAATTGTTTTTCTTAGAGGCGCGTGCGTGTGGTTTCGTGTGAGAGACGGCTCAGAAATTTATGTTTTGGGAACTGACCTGTAGTGTGTTTTTGTAACAGGTTTTTTGTGATTGTGTTTTTGTTTCGGTGATAGTGATTTGTGTCGAAAACGGTGTCATATGTGCTTGTTTTTAAGTGTTTTTTTTCTACTTTTTTGTGTTTGAACCTTTCGAATAATTTTTTGTGCATTTCCAGTGTTAGAAAATACACAGCAAAAGTGATTCAATTGATCTGAGCCTGCCTGCCCCCGCCCTTTGAACACGGATTTGGTGCACATTTTTTAGAATTATCTGATCAATCGAACACATAGTGCCCGTGAACGGCATTTTACAAAATTTAGAACCATATTGAAAATCCCGTTCTACTTTTTTCCAATCGAGTTGGTTTGCCCAGGTCAACTGTGGTTGCTATGACGATCCTTCCATTTTCGCCAAGGATGCTGATTGCTATGGTGATCAATGCAATGCAATGGGATAAGCGTTTTGAGAATTTCCATACAAAGATGTGGTTTTGCTTCGATTTTAGTGCGTCACTTTATCCAAGTAGGAGCGTTATCCTTGGAGCGTGACGTTAAGGATTTTTTATAATAAGATTCTAAGAAAAACATATGTTAGGATGCTGCGAGATGAATGGGATGCTGCATGGAGATGAATCTTGATCTTCTTCATATCCCATCTTAATACAGCATCCCTACTTAAAGGCATCTCGGACTTAGTCGATTTTTCATAAATTCTAAGAAATTCATATGTTAGGATGCTGCGAAGTGAATGGGATGCTGCATGGAGATGAATCTTGATCTTCTTCATCTCCCATCTTAATACAGCATCCCTACTTCATGGCATCTCGGACTTAGTCGATTTTTTATAAATTCCAAGAAAAACATATGTTAGGATGCTGCGAGATGAATGGGATGCTGCATGGAGATGAATCTTGATCTTCTTCATCTCCCATCTCAATACAGCATCCCTACTTAAAGGCATCTCGGACTTAGTCGATTTTTCATAAATTCTAAGAAAAACATATGTTAGGATGCTGGGAGATGCATGGGATGCTGCATGGAGATGAATCCTGATCTTCTTCATCTCCCATCTTAATACAGCATACCTTCTTAAAGGACTCTCGGACTTAGTCGATTTTTCATAAATTCTAAGAAAAACATATGTTAGGATGCTGCGAGATGAATGGGATGCTGCATGGAGATGAATCTTGATCTTCTTCATCTCCCATCTTAATACAGCATCCCTACTTAAAGGCATCTCGGACTTAGTCGATTTTTCATAAATTCTAAGAAATTCATATGTTAGGATGCTTCAAGATGAATGGGATGCTGCATGGAGATGAATCTTGATCTTCTTCATCTCCCATCTTAATACAGCATCCCTACTTAAAGGCATCTCGGACTTAGTCGATTTTTCATAAATTCTAAAAAAAACATATGTTAGGATGCTGCGAGATGAATGGGATGCTGCATGGAGATGAATCTTGATCTTCTTCATCTCCCATCTTAATACAGCATCCCTACTTAAAGGCATCTCGGACTTAGTCGATTTTTCATAAATTCTAAGAAAAACATATGTTAGGATGCTGCGAGATGAATGGGATGCTGCATGGAGATGAATCTTGATCTTCTTCATCTCCCGTCTCAATACAGCATCCCTACTTAAAGGCATCTCGGACTTAGTAGATTTTTCATAAATTCTAAGAAATACATATGTTAGGATGCTGCGAGATGAATGGGATGCTGCATGGAGATAAATCTTGATCTTCTTCATCTCCCATCTTAATACAGCATCCCTGCTTAGAGGCATCTCGGACTTAGTCGATTTTTCATAAATTCTTAGAAAAACATATGTTTGGATGCTGCGAGATGAATGGGATGCTGCATGGAGATGAATCTTGATCTTCTTCATATCCCATCTTAATACAGCATCCCTACTTAAAGGCATCTCGGACTTAGTCGATTTTTCATAAATTCTAAGAAATTCATATGTTAGGATGCTGCGAAGTGAATGGGATGCTGCATGGAGATGAATCTTGATCTTCTTCATCTCCCATCTTAATACAGCATCCCTACTTCATGGCATCTCGGACTTAGTCGATTTTTTATAAATTCCAAGAAAAACATATGTTAGGATGCTGCGAGATGAATGGGATGCTGCATGGAGATGAATCTTGATCTTCTTCATCTCCCATCTCAATACAGCATCCCTACTTAAAGGCATCTCGGACTTAGTCGATTTTTCATAAATTCTAAGAAAAACATATGTTAGGATGCTGGGAGATGCATGGGATGCTGCATGGAGATGAATCCTGATCTTCTTCATCTCCCATCTTAATACAGCATACCTTCTTAAAGGACTCTCGGACTTAGTCGATTTTTCATAAATTCTAAGAAAAACATATGTTAGGATGCTGCGAGATGAATGGGATGCTGCATGGAGATGAATCTTGATCTTCTTCATCTCCCATCTTAATACAGCATCCCTACTTAAAGGCATCTCGGACTTAGTCGATTTTTCATAAATTCTAAGAAATTCATATGTTAGGATGCTTCAAGATGAATGGGATGCTGCATGGAGATGAATCTTGATCTTCTTCATCTCCCATCTTAATACAGCATCCCTACTTAAAGGCATCTCGGACTTAGTCGATTTTTCATAAATTCTAAAAAAAACATATGTTAGGATGCTGCGAGATGAATGGGATGCTGCATGGAGATGAATCTTGATCTTCTTCATCTCCCATCTTAATACAGCATCCCTACTTAAAGGCATCTCGGACTTAGTCGATTTTTCATAAATTCTAAGAAAAACATATGTTAGGATGCTGCGAGATGAATGGGATGCTGCATGGAGATGAATCTTGATCTTCTTCATCTCCCGTCTCAATACAGCATCCCTACTTAAAGGCATCTCGGACTTAGTAGATTTTTCATAAATTCTAAGAAATACATATGTTAGGATGCTGCGAGATGAATGGGATGCTGCATGGAGATAAATCTTGATCTTCTTCATCTCCCATCTTAATACAGCATCCCTGCTTAGAGGCATCTCGGACTTAGTCGATTTTTCATAAATTCATAGAAATTCATATGTTAGGATGCTGGGAGATGAATGGGATGCTGCATGGAGATGAATCTTGATCTTCTTCATCTCCCATCTTAATACAGCATCCCTACTTAAAGGCATCTCGGACTTAGTCGATTTTTCATAAATTCTAAAAAAAACATATGTTAGGATGCTGCGAGATGAATGGGATGCTGCATGGAGATGAATCTTGATCTTCTTCATCTCCCATCTTAATACAGCATCCCTACTTAAAGGCATCTCGGACTTAGTCGATTTTTCATAAATTCTAAGAAATTCATATGTAAGGATGCTGGGAGATGCATGGGATGCTGCATGGAGATGAATCTTGATCTCCTACATCTCCCATCTCAATACAGCATCCCTACTTAAAGCCATCTCGGACTTAGTCGATTTTTCATAAATTCTTAGAAAAACATATGTTTGGATGCTGCGAGATGAATGGGATGCTGCATGGAGATGAATCTTGATCTTCATCATCTCCTATTTCAATACAGCATCCCTACTTAAAGGCATCTCGGACTTAGTCGATTTTTCATAAGTTCTAAGAAAACCATAAGTTAGGATGCTGCGAGGTGAATGGGATGCTGCATGGAGATGAATCTTGATCTTCTTCATCTCCCATCTTAATACAGCATCCCTACTTAAATGCATCTCGGACTTAGTCGATTTTTCATAAATTTTAAGAAAAACATATGTAAGGATGCT
The DNA here is from genome assembly GCF_943734765.1 of Anopheles ziemanni. NCBI lineage: Eukaryota > Metazoa > Arthropoda > Insecta > Diptera > Culicidae > Anopheles > Anopheles ziemanni. The sequence continues at coordinate 121,510 of NW_026689824.1, read as the reverse complement.
GCGAGATGAATATGATGCTCTATGGAGATGAATCTTGATCTTCTTCATCTCCCATCTTAATACAGCATCTATACTTAAAGGCATCTCGGACTTAGTCGATTTTTCATAAATTCTAAGAAAAACATATGTTAGGATGCTGGGAGATGTATTGGATGCTGTATGGAGATGAATCTTGATCTTCTTCATCTCCCGTCTTAATACAGCATCCCTACTTAAAGGCATCTCGGACTTAGTCGATTTTTTATAAATTCCAAGAAAAACATATGTTAGGATGCTGCGAGATGAATGGGATGCTGTATGGAGATGAATCTTGATCTTCTTCATCTCCCGTCTTAATACAGCATCCCTACTTAAAGGCATCTCGGACTTAGTCGATTTTTCATAAATTCTAAGAAAAACATATGTTTGGATGCTGGAAGATGATTGGGATGCTGCATGGAGATGAATCTTGATCTTCGTCATCTCCCATCTTAATACAGCATCCCTATTTAAAGGCATCTCGGACTTAGTCGATTTTTCATAAATTCTAAGAAATTCATATGTTAGGATGCTGCGAGATGAATGGGATGCTGCATGGAGATGAATCTTGATCTTCTTCATCTCCCATCTTAATACAGCATCCCTACTTAAAGGCATCTCGGACTTAGTCGAATTTTCATAAATTCTAAGAAAAACATATGTTAGGATGCTGCGAGATGAATGGGATGCTGCATGGAGATGAATCTTGATCTTCTTCATCTCCCATCTTAATACAGCATCCCTACTTAAATGCATCTCGGACTTAGTCGATTTTTCATAAATTTTAAGAAAAACATATGTAAGGATGCTGCGAGATGAATATGATGCTCTATGGAGATGAATCTTGATCTTCTTCATCTCCCATCTTAATACAGCATCCCTACTTAAAGGCATCTCGGACTTAGTCGATTTTTCATAAATTCTAAGAAAAACATATGTTAGGATGCTGGGAGATGAATGGGATGCTGCATGGAGATGAATCTTGATCTTCTTCATCTCCCATCTTAATACAGCATCCCTACTTAAAGGCATCTCGGACTTAGTCGATTTTTCATAAATTCTAAGAAAAACATATGTTGGAATGCTGGGAGATGAATGGGATGCTGCATGGAGATGAATCTTGATCTTCTTCATCTCCCATCTTATTACAGCATCCCTACTTAAAGGCATCTCGGACTTAGTCGATTTTTCATAAATTCTAAGAAAAACATATGTTAGGATGCTGGGAGATGTATTGGATGCTGCATGGAGATGAATCTTGATCTTCTACATCTCCCATCTTAATACAGCATCCCTACTTAAAGGCATCTCGGACTTAGTCGATTTTTCATAAATTCTAAGAAATTCATATGTTAGGATGCTGCGAGATGAATGGGATGCTGCATGGAGATGAATCTTGATCTTCTTCATCTCCCATCTTAATACAGCATCCCTACTTAAAGGAATCTCGTACTAAGTCGATTTTTTATAAATTCTAAGAAAAACATATGTTAGGATGCTGCGAGATGAATGGGATGCTGCATCGAGATGAATCTTGATCTTCTTCATCTCCCATCTTAATACAGCATCCCTACTTAAAGGCATCTCGGACTTAGTCGATTTTCCATAAATTCTAAGAAAAACATATGTTAGGATGCTGGGAGATGAATGGGATGCTGCATGGAGATGAATCTTGATCTTCTTCATCTCCCATCTTAATACAGCATCCCTACTTAAAGCCATCTCGGACTTAGTCGATTTTCCATAAATTCTGAGAAAAACATATGTTAGGATGCTGGGAGATGAATGGGATGCTGCATGGAGATGAATCTTGACCTTCTTCATCTCCCATCTTAATACAGCATCCCTACTTAAAGGCATCTCGGACTTAGTCGATTTTTCATAAATTCTTAGAAATTCATATGTTCGGATGCTGCGAGATGAATGGGATGCTGCATGGAGATGAATCTTGATCTTCTTCATCTCCCATCTTAATACAGCATCCCTACTTAAAGGCATCTCGGACTTAGTCGATTTTCCATAAATTCTAAGAAAAACATATGTTAGGATGCTGGGAGATGAATGGGATGCTGCATGGAGATGAATCTTGATCTTCTTCATCTCCCATCTTAATACAGCATCCCTACCTAAAGGCATCTCGGACTTAGTCGATTTTCCATAAATTCTAAGAAAAACATATGTTAGGATGCTGGGAGATGAATGGGATGCTGCATGGAGATGAATCTTGATCTTCTTCATCTACCATCTTAATACAGCATCCCTACTTAAAGGCATCTCGGACTTAGTCGATTTTTCATAAATTCTAAGAAAAACATATGTTAGAATGCTGGGAGATGAATGGGATGCTGCATGGAGATGAATCTTGATCTTCTTCATCTCCCATCTTAATACAGCATCCCTACTTAAAGGCATCTCGGACTTAGTCGATTTTTCATAAATTCAAAGAAAAACATATGTTAGGATGCTGCGAGATGAATGGGATGCTGCATGGAGATGAATCTTGATCTTCTTCATCTCCCATCCTAATACAGCATCGCTACTTAAAGGCATCTCGGACTTAGTCGATTTTTTATAAATTCCAAGAAAAACATATGTTAGGATGCTGCGAGATGAATGGGATGCTGCATGGAGATGAATCTTGATCTTCTTCATCTCCCATCTCAATACAGCATCCCTACTTAAAGGCATCTCGGACTTAGTCGATTTTTCATAAATTCTAAGAAAAACATATGTTAGGATGCTGGGAGATGCATGGGATGCTGCAAGGAGATGAATCTTGAACTTCTTGATCTCCCATCTTAATACAGCATCCCTACTTAAAGGCATCTCGGACTTAGTCGATTTTTCATTAATTCTAAGAAAAACATATGTTAGGATGATGCGAGATGAATGGGATGCTGCATGGAGATGAATCTTGATCTTCTTCATCTCCCATCCTTATACAGCATCGCTACTTAAAGGCATCTCGGACTTAGTCGATTTTTTATAAATTCCAAGAAAAACATATGTTAGGATGCTGCTAGATGCATGGGATGCTGCAAGGAGATGAATCTTGACCTTCTTGATCTCCCATCTTAAAACAGCATCCCTACTTAAAGGCATCTCGGACTTAGTCGATTTTTCATAAATTCTAAGAAAAACATATGTTAGGATGCTGGGAGATGAACGGGATGCTGCATGGAGATTAATCTTGATCTTCTTCATCTACCATCTTATTACAGCATCCCTACTTAAAGGCATCTCGGACTTAGTCGATTTTTCATAAATTCTAAGAAAAACATATGTTAGGATGCTGCGAGATGAATGAGATGCTGCATGGAGATGAATCTTGATCTTCTTCATCTCCCATCCTAATACAGCATCGCTACTTAAAGGCATCTCGGACTTAGTCGATTTTTCATATATTCTAAGAAAAACATATGTTGGGATGCTGGGAGATGAATGGGATGCTGCATGGAGATGAATCTTGATCTTCTTCATCTCCCATCCTTATACAGCATCGCTACTTAAAGGCATCTCCGACTTAGTCGATTTTTCATAAATTCTAAGAAATTCATATGTTCGGATGCTGGGAGATGAATGGGATGCTGCATGGAGATGAATCTTGATCTTCTTCATCTACCATCTTAATACAGCATCCCTACTTAAAGGCATCTCGGACTTAGTCGATTTTTCATAAATTCTAAGAAAAACATATGTTAGGATGATGCGAGATCAATGGGATGCTGCATGGAGATGAATCTTGATCATCTTCATCTCCCATCTTAATACAGCATCCCTACTTAAAGGCATCTCGGACTTAGTCGATTTTTTATAAATTCTAAGAAATTCATATGTAAGGATGCTGCGAGATGAATGGGATGCTTCATGGAGATGAATCTTGATCTTCTTCATCTCCCTTCTCAATACAGCATCCCTACTTAAAGGCATCTCGGACTTAGTCGATTTTTCATAAATTCTAAGAAAAACATATGTTAGGATGCTGCGAGATGAATGGGATGCTGCATGGAGATGAATCTTGATCTTCTTCATCTCCCATCTTAATACAGCATCCCTACTTAAAGGCATCTCTTACTTAGTCGATTTTTCATAAATTCTAAGAAAAACATATGTTAGGATGCTGCGAGATGAATGAGATGCTGCATGGAGATGAATCTTGATCTTCTTCATCTCCCATCCTAATACAGCATCGCTACTTAAAGGCATCTCGGACTTAGTCGATTTTTCATATATTCTAAGAAAAACATATGTTGGGATGCTGGGAGATGAATGGGATGCTGCATGGAGATGAATCTTGATCTTCTTCATCTCCCATCTTAATACAGCATCCCTACTTAAAGGCATCTCGGACTTAGTCGATTTTTCATAAATTCTAAGAAAAACATATGTTAGGATGCTGGGAGATGCATGGGATGCTGCAAGGAGATGAATCTTGAACTTCTTGATCTCCCATCTTAATACAGCATCCCTACTTAAAGGCATCTCGGACTTAGTCGATTTTTTATAAATTCCAAGAAAAACATATGTTAGGATGCTGCGAGATGCATGGGATGCTGCAAGGAGATGAATCTTGACCTTCTTTATCTCCCATCTTAATACAGCATCCCTACTTAAAGGCATCTCGGACTTAGTCGATTTTTCATAAATTCTAAGAAAAACATATGTTAGGATGCTGCGAGATGAATGGGATGCTGCATGGAGATGAATCTTGATCTTCTACATCTCCCATCTCAATACAGCATCCCTACTTAAAGGCATCTCGGACTTAGTCGATTTTTCATAAATTCTCAGAAATTCATTTGTTAGGATGCTTCGAGATGAATGGGATGCTGCATGGAGATGAATCTTGATCTTTTTCATCTCCCATCTTAATACAGCATCCCTACTTAAAGGCATCTCGAACTAAGTCGATTTTTCAAAAATTCTAAGAAATTCATATGTTCGGTTGCTGGGAGATGAATGGGATGCTGCATGTAGATGAATCTTGATCTTCTTCACCTACCATCTTAATACAGCATCCCTACTTAAAGGCATCTCGGACTTAGTCGATTTTTCATAAATTCTAAGAAAAACATATGTTAGGATGATGCGAGATGAATGGGATGCTGCATGGAGATGAATCTTGATCATCTTCATCTCCCATCTTAATACAGCATCCCTACTTAAAGGCATCTCGGACTTAGTCGATTTTTCATAAATTCTAAGAAATTCATATGTTAGGATGATGCGAGATGAATGGGATGCTGCATGGAGATGAATCTTGATCTTCTTCATCTCTTATCTTAATACAGCATCCCTACTTAAAGGCATCTCGGACTTAGTCGATTTTTCATAAATTCTTAAAAATTCATATGTTTGAATGCTGCGAGAAGCATGGGATGCTGCATGGAGATGAATCTTGATCTTCTTCATCTCCCATCTCAATACAGCATCCCTACTTAAAGGCATCTCGGACTTAGTCGATTTTTCATAAATTATAAGAAAAACATATGTTAGGATGCTGCGAGATGAATGGGATGCTTCATGGAGATGAATCTTGATCTTCTTCATCTCCCTTCTCAATACAGCATCCCTACTTAAAGGCATCTCGGACTTAGTCGATTTTTCATAAATTCTAAGAAAAACATATGTTAGGATGCTGGGAGATGCATGGGATGCTGCAAGGAGATGAATCTTGAACTTCTTGATCTCCCATTTTAATACAGCATCCCTACTTAAAGGCAACTCGGACTTAGTCGATTTTTCATAAATTCTTAAAAATTCATATGTTTGGATGCTGCGAGAAGCATGGGATGCTGCATGGAGATGAATCTTGATCTTCTTCATCTCCCATCTCAATACAGCATCCCTACTTAAAGGCATCTCGGACTTAGTCGATTTTTCATAAATTATAAGAAAAACATATAAAAGGATGCTGGGAGATGAATGGGATGCTGCATGGAGATGAATCTTGATCTTCTTCATATCCCATCTTAATACAGCATCCCTACTTAAAGGCATCTCGGACTTAGTCGATTTTTCATAAATTCTAAGAAATTCATATGTTAGGATGCTGCGAAGTGAATGGGATGCTGCATGGAGATGAATCTTGATCTTCTTGATCTCCCATCTTAATACAGCATCCCTACTTAAAGGCATCTCGGACTTAGTCGATTTTTCATAAATTCTAAGAAAAACATATGTTAGGATGCTGCGAGATGAATGGGATGCTGCATGGAGATGAATCTTGATCATCTTCATCTCCCATCTCAATACAGCATCCCTACTTAAAGGCATCTCGGACTTAGTCGATTTTTCATAAATTCTAAGAAAAACATATGTTAGGATGCTGGGAGATGCATGGGATGCTGCAAGGAGATGAATCTTGAACTTCTTGATCTCCCATCTCAATACAGCATCCCTACTTAAAGGCATCTCGGACTTAGTCGATTTTTCATAAATTCTAAGAAAAACATATGTTAGGATGATGCGAGATGAATGGGATGCTGCATGGAGATGAATCTTGATCATCTTCATCTCCCATCTCAATACAGCATCCCTACTTAAAGGCATCTCGGACTTAGTCGATTTTTCATAAATTCTAAGAAAAACATATGTTAGGATGCTGGGAGATGCATGGGATGCTGCAAGGAGATGAATCTTGAACTTCTTGATCTCCCATCTTAATACAGCATCCCTACTTAAAGGCATCTCGGACTTAGTCGATTTTTCATTAATTCTAAGAAAAACATATGTTAGGATGATGCGAGATGAATGGGATGCTGCATGGAGATGAATCTTGATCTTCTTCATCTCCCATCTTAATACAGCATCCCTACTTAAAGGCATCTCGGACTTAGTCGATTTTTCATAAATTCTAAGAAATTCATATGTTAGGATGCTGCGAGATGAATGAGATGCTGCATGGAGATGAATCTTGATCTTCTTCATCTCCCATCTTAATACAGCATCCCTACTTCATGGCATCTCGGACTTAGTCGATTTTTCATAAATTCTAAGAACAACATATGTTAGGATGCTGCGAGATGAATGGGATGCTGCATGGAGATGAATCTTGATCTTCTTCATCTCCCATCTCAATACAGCATCCCTACTTAAAGGCATCTCGGACTTAGTCGATTTTTCATAAATTATAAGAAAAACATATGTAAGGATGCTGCGAGATGAATGGGATGCTTCATGGAGATGAATCTTGATCTTCTTCATCTCCCTTCTCAATACAGCATCCCTACTTAAAGGCATCTCGGACTTAGTCGATTTTTCATAAATTCTAAGAAAAACATATGTTAGGATGCTGCGAGATGAATGGGATGCTGCATGGAGATGAATCTTGATCTTCTTCATATCCCATCTTAATACAGCATCCCTACTTAAAGGCATCTCGGACTTAGTCGATTTTTCATAAATTCTAAGAAATTCATATGTTAGGATGCTGCGAAGTGAATGGGATGCTGCATGGAGATGAATCTTGATCTTCTTCATCTCCCATCTTAATACAGCATCCCTACTTCATGGCATCTCGGACTTAGTCGATTTTTTATAAATTCCAAGAAAAACATATGTTAGGATGCTGCGAGATGAATGGGATGCTGCATGGAGATGAATCTTGATCTTCTTCATCTCCCATCTCAATACAGCATCCCTACTTAAAGGCATCTCGGACTTAGTCGATTTTTCATAAATTCTAAGAAAAACATATGTTAGGATGCTGGGAGATGCATGGGATGCTGCAAGGAGATGAATCTTGAACTTCTTGATCTCCCATCTTAATACAGCATCCCTACTTAAAGGCATCTCGGACTTAGTCGATTTTTCATTAATTCTAAGAAAAACATATGTTAGGATGATGCGAGATGAATGCGATGCTGCATGGAGATGAATCTTGATCTTCTTCATCTCCCATCTTAATACAGCATCCCTACTTAAAGGCATCTCGGACTTAGTCGATTTTTCATAAATTCTAAGAAATTCATATGTTAGGATGCTGCGAGATGAATGAGATGCTGCATGGAGATGAATCTTGATCTTCTTCATCTCCCATCTTAAAACAGCATCCCTACTTCATGGCATCTCGGACTTAGTCGATTTTTCATAAATTCTAAGAAAAACATATGTTAGGATGCTGCGAGATGAATGGGATGCTGCATGGAGATGAATCTTGATCTTCTTCATCTCCCATCCTAATACAGCATCGCTACTTAAAGGCATCTCGGACTTAGTCGATTTTTTATAAATTCCAAGAAAAACATATGTTAGGATGCTGCGAGATGAATGGGATGCTGCATGGAGATGAATCTTGATCTTCTTCATCTCCCATCTCAATACAGCATCCATACTTAAAGGCATCTCGGACTTAGTCGATTTTTCATAAATTCTAAGAAATTCATATGTTAGGATGCTGCGAGATGAATGGGATGCTGCATGGAGATGAATCTTGATCTTCTTCATCTCCCATCTTAATACAGCATCCCTACTTAAAGGCATCTCGGACTTAGTCGATTTTTCATAAATTCTAAGAAAAACATATGTTAGGATGCTGCGAGATGAATGGGATGCTGCATGGAGATGAATCTTGATCTTCTACATCTCCCATCTCAATACAGCATCCCTACTTAAAGGCATCTCGGACTTAGTCGATTTTTCATAAATTCTCAGAAATTCATTTGTTAGGATGCTTCGAGATGAATGGGATGCTGCATGGAGATGAATCTTGATCTTTTTCATCTACCATCTTAATACAGCATCCCTACTTAAAGGCATCTCGGACTTAGTCGATTTTTCATAAATTCTAAGAAAAACATATGTTAGGATGCTGCGAGATGAATGGGATGCTGCATGGAGATGAATCTTGATCTTCTTCATCTCCCATCTTAATACAGCATCCCTACTTAAAGGCATCTCGAACTAAGTCGATTTTTCATAAATTCTAAGAAATTCATATGTTCGGTTGCTGGGAGATGAATGGGATGCTGCATGGAGATGAATCTTGATCTTCTTCATCTACCATCTTAATACAGCATCCCTACTTAAAGGCATCTCGGACTTAGTCGATTTTTCATAAATTCTAAGAAAAACATATGTTAGGATGATGCGAGATGAATGGGATGCTGCATGGAGATGAATCTTGATCTTCTTCATCTCCCATCTTAATACAGCATCCCTACTTAAAGGCATCTCGGACTTAGTCGATTTTTCATAAATTCTAAGAAAAACATATGTTAGGATGCTGGGAGATGCATGGGATGCTGCAAGGAGATGAATCTTGAACTTCTTGATCTCCCATCTTAATACAGCATCCCTACTTAAAGGCATCTCGGACTTAGTCGATTTTTCATTAATTCTAAGAAAAACATATGTTAGGATGATGCGAGATGAATGGGATGCTGCATGGAGATGAATCTTGATCTTCTTCATCTCCCATCTTAATACAGCATCCCTACTTAAAGGCATCTCGGACTTAGTCGATTTTTCATAAATTCTAAGAAATTCATATGTTAGGATGCTGCGAGATGAATGGGATGCTGCATGGAGATGAATCTTGATCTTCTTCATCTCCCATCTCAATACAGCATCCCTACTTAAAGGCATCTCGGACTTAGTCGATTTTTCATAAATTATAAGAAAAACATATGTTAGGATGCTGCGAGATGAATGGGATGCTTCATGGAGATGAATCTTGATCTTCTTCATCTCCCTTCTCAATACAGCATCCCTACTTCATGGCATCTCGGACTTAGTCGATTTTTCATAAATTCTAAGAAAAACATATGTTAGGATGCTGCGAGATGAATGGGATGCTGCATGGAGATGAATCTTGATCTTCTTCATCTCCCATCTCAATACAGCATCCCTACTTAAAGGCATCTCGGACTTAGTCGATTTTTCATAAATTATAAGAAAAACATATGTTAGGATGCTGCGAGATGAATGGGATGCTTCATGGAGATGAATCTTGATCTTCTTCATCTCCCTTCTCAATACAGCATCCCTACTTAAAGGCATCTCGGACTTAGTCGATTTTTCATAAATTCTAAGAAAAACATATGTTAGGATGCTGCGAGATGAATGGGATGCTGCATGGAGATGAATCTTGATCTTCTTCATATCCCATCTTAATACAGCATCCCTACTTAAAGGCATCTCGGACTTAGTCGATTTTTCATAAATTCTAAGAAATTCATATGTTAGGATGCTGCGAAGTGAATGGGATGCTGCATGGAGATGAATCTTGATCTTCTTCATCTCCCATCTCAATACAGCATCCCTACTTAAAGGCATCTCGGACTTAGTCGATTTTTCATAAATTCTAAGAAAAACATATGTTAGGATGCTGGGAGATGCATGGGATGCTGCAAGGAGATGAATCTTGAACTTCTTGATCTCCCATCTTAATACAGCATCCCTACTTAAAGGCATCTCGGACTTAGTCGATTTTTCATTAATTCTAAGAAAAACATATGTTAGGATGATGCGAGATGAATGGGATGCTGCATGGAGATGAATCTTGATCTTCTTCATCTCCCATCTTAATACAGCATCCCTACTTAAAGGCATCTCGGACTTAGTCGATTTTTCATAAATTCTAAGAAATTCATATGTTAGGATGCTGCGAGATGAATGGGATGCTGCATGGAGATGAATCTTGATCTTCTTCATCTCCCATCTTAATACAGCATCCCTACTTAAAGGCATCTCGGACTTAGTCGATTTTTCATAAATTCTAAGAAAAACATATGTTAGGATGCTGCGAGATGAATGGGATGCTGCATGGAGATGAATCTTGATCTTCTACATCTCCCATCTCAATACAGCATCCCTACTTAAAGGCATCTCGGACTTAGTCGATTTTTCATAAATTCTCAGAAATTCATTTGTTAGGATGCTTCGAGATGAATGGGATGCTGCATGGAGATGAATCTTGATCTTTTTCATCTACCATCTTAATACAGCATCCCTACTTAAAGGCATCTCGGACTTAGTCGATTTTTCATAAATTCTAAGAAAAACATATGTTAGGATGCTGCGAGATGAATGGGATGCTGCATGGAGATGAATCTTGATCTTCTTCATCTCCCATCTTAATACAGCATCCCTACTTAAAGGCATCTCGAACTAAGTCGATTTTTCATAAATTCTAAGAAATTCATATGTTCGGTTGCTGGGAGATGAATGGGATGCTGCATGGAGATGAATCTTGATCTTCTTCATCTACCATCTTAATACAGCATCCCTACTTAAAGGCATCTCGGACTTAGTCGATTTTTCATAAATTCTAAGAAAAACATATGTTAGGATGATGCGAGATGAATGGGATGCTGCATGGAGATGAATCTTGATCATCTTCATCTCCCATCTCAATACAGCATCCCTACTTAAAGGCATCTCGGACTTAGTCGATTTTTCATAAATTCTAAGAAAAACATATGTTAGGATGCTGGGAGATGCATGGGATGCTGCAAGGAGATGAATCTTGAACTTCTTGATCTCCCATCTTAATACAGCATCCCTACTTAAAGGCATCTCGGACTTAGTCGATTTTTCATTAATTCTAAGAAAAACATATGTTAGGATGATGCGAGATGAATGGGATGCTGCATGGAGATGAATCTTGATCTTCTTCATCTCCCATCTTAATACAGCATCCCTACTTAAAGGCATCTCGGACTTAGTCGATTTTTCATAAATTCTAAGAAATTCATATGTTAGGATGCTGCGAGATGAATGAGATGCTGCATGGAGATGAATCTTGATCTTCTTCATCTCCCATCTCAATACAGCATCCATACTTAAAGGCATCTCGGACTTAGTCGATTTTTCATAAATTCTAAGAAATTCATATGTTAGGATGCTGCGAGATGAATGGGATGCTGCATGGAGATGAATCTTGATCTTCTTCATCTCCCATCTTAATACAGCATCCCTACTTAAAGGCATCTCGGACTTAGTCGATTTTTCATAAATTCTAAGAAAAACATATGTTAGGATGCTGCGAGATGAATGGGATGCTGCATGGAGATGAATCTTGATCTTCTACATCTCCCATCTCAATACAGCATCCCTACTTAAAGGCATCTCGGACTTAGTCGATTTTTCATAAATTCTCAGAAATTCATTTGTTAGGATGCTTCGAGATGAATGGGATGCTGCATGGAGATGAATCTTGATCTTTTTCATCTACCATCTTAATACAGCATCCCTACTTAAAGGCATCTCGGACTTAGTCGATTTTTCATAAATTCTAAGAAAAACATATGTTAGGATGCTGCGAGATGAATGGGATGCTGCATGGAGATGAATCTTGATCTTCTTCATCTCCCATCTTAATACAGCATCCCTACTTAAAGGCATCTCGAACTAAGTCGATTTTTCATAAATTCTAAGAAATTCATATGTTCGGTTGCTGGGAGATGAATGGGATGCTGCATGGAGATGAATCTTGATCTTCTTCATCTACCATCTTAATACAGCATCCCTACTTAAAGGCATCTCGGACTTAGTCGATTTTTCATAAATTCTAAGAAAAACATATGTTAGGATGATGCGAGATGAATGGGATGCTGCATGGAGATGAATCTTGATCTTCTTCATCTCCCATCTTAATACAGCATCCCTACTTAAAGGCATCTCGGACTTAGTCGATTTTTCATAAATTCTAAGAAATTCATATGTTAGGATGCTGCGAGATGAATGGGATGCTGCATGGAGATGAATCTTGATCTTCTTCATCTCCCATCTTAATACAGCATCCCTACTTAAAGGCATCTCGGACTTAGTCGATTTTTCATTAATTCTAAGAAAAACATATGTTAGGATGATGCGAGATGAATGGGATGCTGCATGGAGATGAATCTTGATCTTCTTCATCTCCCATCTTAATACAGCATCCCTACTTAAAGGCATCTCGGACTTAGTCGATTTTTCATAAATTCTAAGAAATTCATATGTTAGGATGCTGCGAGATGAATGGGATGCTGCATGGAGATGAATCTTGATCTTCTTCATCTCCCATCTCAATACAGCATCCCTACTTAAAGGCATCTCGGACTTAGTCGATTTTTCATAAATTATAAGAAAAACATATGTTAGGATGCTGCGAGATGAATGGGATGCTTCATGGAGATGAATCTTGATCTTCTTCATCTCCCTTCTCAATACAGCATCCCTACTTCATTGCATCTCGGACTTAGTCGATTTTTCATAAATTCTAAGAAAAACATATGTTAGGATGCTGCGAGATGAATCTTGATCTTCTTCATCTCCCATCTCAATACAGCATCCCTACTTAAAGGCATCTCGGACTTAGTCGATTTTTCATAAATTATAAGAAAAACATATGTTAGGATGCTGCGAGATGAATGGGATGCTTCATGGAGATGAATCTTGATCTTCTTCATCTCCCTTCTCAATACAGCATCCCTACTTAAAGGCATCTCGGACTTAGTCGATTTTTCATAAATTCTAAGAAAAACATATGTTAGGATGCTGCGAGATGAATGGGATGCTGCATGGAGATGAATCTTGATCTTCTTCATATCCCATCTTAATACAGCATCCCTACTTAAAGGCATCTCGGACTTAGTCGATTTTTCATAAATTCTAAGAAATTCATATGTTAGGATGCTGCGAAGTGAATGGGATGCTGCATGGAGATGAATCTTGATCTTCTTCATCTCCCATCTCAATACAGCATCCCTACTTAAAGGCATCTCGGACTTAGTCGATTTTTCATAAATTCTAAGAAAAACATATGTTAGGATGCTGGGAGATGCATGGGATGCTGCATGGAGATTAATCTTGATCTTCTTCATCTCCCATCTTAATACAGCATCCCTACTTAAAGGCATCTCGGACTTAGTCGATTTTTCATAAATTCTAAGAAAAACATATGTTAGGATGCTGCGAGATGAATGGGATGCTGCATGGAGATGAATCTTGATCTTCTTCATCTCCCATCTTAATACAGCATCCCTACTTAAAGGCATCTCGAACTAAGTCGATTTTTCATAAATTCTAAGAAATTCATATGTTCGGTTGCTGGGAGATGAATGGGATGCTGCATGGAGATGAATCTTGATCTTCTTCATCTACCATCTTAATACAGCATCCCTACTTAAAGGCATCTCGGACTTAGTCGATTTTTCATAAATTCTAAGAAAAACATATGTTAGGATGCTGCGAGATGAATGGGATGCTGCATGGAGATGAATCTTGATCATCTTCATCTCCTATCTCAATACAGCATCCCTACTTAAAGGCATCTCGGACTTAGTCGATTTTTCATAAATTCTAAGAAAAACATATGTTAGGATGCTGGGAGATGAATGGGATGCTTCATGGAGATGAATCTTGATCTTCTTCATCTCCCTTCTCAATACAGCATCCCTACTTCATGGCATCTCGGACTTAGTCGATTTTTCATAAATTCTAAGAAAAACATATGTTAGGATGCTGCGAGATGAATGGGATGCTGCATGGAGATGAATCTTGATCTTCTTCATCTCCCATCTCAATACAGCATCCCTACTTAAAGGCATCTCGGACTTAGTCGATTTTTCATAAATTATAAGAAAAACATATGTTAGGATGCTGCGAGATGAATGGGATGCTTCATGGAGATGAATCTTGATCTTCTTCATCTCCCTTCTCAATACAGCATCCCTACTTCATGGCATCTCGGACTTAGTCGATTTTTCATAAATTCTAAGAAAAACATATGTTAGGATGCTGCGAGATGAATGGGATGCTGCATGGAGATGAATCTTGATCTTCTTCATCTCCCATCTCAATACAGCATCCCTACTTAAAGGCATCTCGGACTTAGTCGATTTTTCATAAATTATAAGAAAAACATATGTTAGGATGCTGCGAGATGAATGGGATGCTTCATGGAGATGAATCTTGATCTTCTTCATCTCCCTTCTCAATACAGCATCCCTACTTAAAGGCATCTCGGACTTAGTCGATTTTTCATAAATTCTAAGAAAAACATATGTTAGGATGCTGCGAGATGAATGGGATGCTGCATGGAGATGAATCTTGATCTTCTTCATATCCCATCTTAATACAGCATCCCTACTTAAAGGCATCTCGGACTTAGTCGATTTTTCATAAATTCTAAGAAATTCATATGTTAGGATGCTGCGAAGTGAATGGGATGCTGCATGGAGATGAATCTTGATCTTCTTCATCTCCCATCTCAATACAGCATCCCTACTTAAAGGCATCTCGGACTTAGTCGATTTTTCATAAATTCTAAGAAAAACATATGTTAGGATGCTGGGAGATGCATGGGATGCTGCATGGAGATTAATCTTGATCTTCTTCATCTCCCATCTTAATACAGCATCCCTACTTAAAGGCATCTCGGACTTAGTCGATTTTTCATACATTCTAAGAAAAACATATGTTAGGATGCTGCGAGATGAATGGGATGCTGCATGGAGATGAATCTTGATCTTCTTCATCTCCCATCTTAACGCAGCATCCCTACTTAAAGGCATCTCGGACTTAGTCGATTTTTCATAAATTCTAAGAAAAACATATGTTAGGATGCTGCGAGATGAATGGGATGCTGCATGGAGATGAATCTTGATCTTCTTCATCTCCCATCTCAATACAGCATCCCTACTTAATGGCATCTCGGACTTAGTCGATTTTTCATAAATTCTAAGAAAATCATATGTTAGGATGCTGGGAGATGAATGGGATGCTGCAGGGAGATGAATCTTGATCTTCTTCATCTCCCATCTCAATACAGCATCCCGACTTAAAGGCATCTCGGACTTAGTCGATTTTTCATAAATTCTAAGAAAAACATATGTTTGGATGCTGGGAGATGAATATGATGCTGCATGGAGATGAATCTTGATCTTCTTCATCTCCCATCTCAATACAGCATCCCTACTTAAAGGCATCTCGGACTTAGTCGATTTTTCATAAATTCTAAGAAAAACATATGTTAGGATGCTGCGAGATGAATGGGATGCTGCATGGAGATGAATCTTGATCTTCTTCATCTCCCATCTCAATACAGCATCCCTACTTAAAGGCATCTCGGACTTAGTCGATTTTTCATAAATTCTAAGAATGACATATGTTAGGATGCTGCGAGATGAATGGGATGCTGCATGTAGATGAATCTTGATCTTCTTCATCTTCCATCTCAATACAGCATCCCTACTTAAAGGCATCTCGGACTTAGTCGATTTTTCATACATTCTAAGAAAAACATATGTTGGGATGCTGGGAGATGAATGTGATGCTGCATGGAGATGAATCTTGATCTTCTTCATCTCCCATCTCAATACAGCATCCCTACTTAATGGCATCTCGGACTTAGTCGATTTTTCATAAATTCTAAGAAAAACATATGTTAGGATGCAGCGAGATGAATGGGATGCTGCATGGAGATTAATCTTGATCTTCTTCATCTCCCATCTTAATACAGCATCCCTACTTAAAGGCATCTCGGACTTAGTCGATTTTTCATACATTCTAAGAAAAACATATGTTAGGATGCTGCGAGATGAATGAGATGCTGCATGGAGATGAATCTTGATCTTCTTCATCTCCCATCTCAATACAGCATCCCGACTTAAAGGCATCTCGGACTTAGTCGACTTTTCATAAATTCTAAGAAAAACATATGTTTGGATGCTGGGAGATGAATATGATGCTGCATGGAGATGAATCTTGACCTTCTTCACCTCCCATCTCCATTAAGCATCCCTACTTAAAGGCATCTCGGACTTAGTCGATTTTTCATAAATTCTAAAAAATTCATATGTTGGGATGCTGTGAGATAAATAAGATGCTGCATGGAGATGAATCTTGATCTTCTTCATCTCCCATCTTAATACAGCATCCCTACTTAAAGGCATCTCGGACTTAGTCAATTTTTCATAAATTCTAAGAAAAACATATGTTAGGATGCTGCGAGATGAATGGGATGCTGCATGGAGATGAATCTTGATCTTCTTCATCTCCCATCTCAATACAGCATCCCTACTTAATGGCATCTCGGACTTAGTCGATTTTTCATAAATTCAAAGAAATTCATATGTTAGGATGCTGCGAGATGAATGGGATGCTGCATGGAGATGAATCTTGATCTTCTTCATCTCCCATCTTAATACAGCATCCCTACTTAAAGGCATCTCGGACTAAGTCGATTTTTCATAAATTCTAAGAAAAACATATGTTAAAATGCTGCGAGATGAATGGGATGCTGCATGGAGATGAATCTTGATCTTCTTCATCTCCCATCTCAATACAGCATCCCTACTTAAAGGCATCTCGGACTTAGTCGATTTTTCATAAATTCATAGAAATTCATATGTTAGGATGCTGCGAGATGAATGGGATGCTGCATGGAGATGAATCTTGATCTTCTTCATCTCCCATCTTAATACAGCATCCCTACTTAATGGCATCTCGGACTTAGTCGATTTTTCATAAATTCTATGAAAAACATATGTTAGGATGCTGCGAGATGAATGGGATGCTGCATGGAGATGAATCTTGATCTTCTTCATCTCCCATCTCAATACAGCATCCCTACTTAAAGGCATCTCGGACTTAGTCGATTTTTCATAAATTCATAGAAATTCATATGTTAGGATGCTGCGAGATGAATGTGATGCTGCATGGAGATGAATCTTGATCTTCTTCATCTCCCATACAAGTACAGCATCCCTACTTAAAGGCATCTCGGACTTAGTCGATTTTTCATAAATTCATAGAAATTCATATGTTAGGATGCTGGGAGTTGAATGGAATGCTGCATGGAGATGAATCTTGATCTTCTTCATCTCCCATCTCAATACAGCATCCCTACTTAAAGGCATCTCGGACTTAGTCGATTTTTCATAAATTCTAAGAAAAACATATGTTAGGATGCTGCGAGATGAATGGGATGCTGCATGGAGATGAATCTTGATCTTCTTCATCTCCCATCTCAATACAGCATCCCTACTTAAAGGCATCTCGGACTTAGTCGATTTTTCATAAATTCATAGAAATTCATATGTAAGGATGCTGCGAGATGAATGGGATGCTGCATGGAGATGAATCTTGATCTTCTTCATCTCCCATACTAGTATAGCATCCCTACTTAAAGGCATCTCGGACTTAGTCGATTTTTCATAAATTCATAGAAATTCATATGTTAGGATGCTGCGAGATGAATGTGATGCTGCATGGAGATGAATCTTGATCTTCTTCATCTCCCATACTAGTACAGCATCCCTACTTAAAGGCATCTCGGACTTAGTCGATTTTTCATAAATTCATAGAATTTCATATGTTAGGATGCTGCGAGATGAATGTGATGCTGCATGGAGATGAATCTTGATCTTCTTTATCTCCCATCTTGATACAGCATCCCTACTTAAAGGCATCTCGGACTTAGTCGATTTTTCATAAATTCTTAGAAAAACATATGTTATAATGCTGCGAGATGAATGAGATGCTGCGTGGAGGTGAATCTTGACCTTCTTCATCTCCCATCTCAATACAGCATCCCTACTTAAAGGCATCTCGGACTTAGTCGATTTTTCATAAATTCTTAGAAAAACATATGTTAGGATGCTGCGAGATGAATGGGATGCTGCATGGAGATGAATCTTGACCTTCTACATCTCCCATCTCAATACAGCATCCCTACTTAAAGGCATCTCGGACTTAGTCGATTTTTCATAAATTCTAAGAAAAACATATGTAAGGATGCTGCGAGATGAATGGGATGCTGCATGGAGATGAATCTTGATCTTCTTCATCTCCCATCTCAATACAGCATCCCTACTTAAAGGCATCTCGGACTTAGTCGATTTTTCATAAATTCATAGAAATTCATATGTTAGGATGCTGCGAGATGAATGTGATGCTGCATGGAGATGAATCTTGATCTTCTTCATCTCCCATACAAGTACAGCATCCCTACTTAAAGGCATCTCGGACTTAGTCGATTTTTCATAAATTCATAGAAATTCATA